>NW_006285038.1:904653-925441 GCF_000327345.1 Myotis davidii
TTTTTTTTGTCCAATTAAATAAAATGGGGCATACCCTGTGGCAGTCACTTCCTGACCTAAATTTTAATTGTCATTTGTACTTTTTCTTTTCTTTCCTTTTTTACCTTCCCATAGCAATTATGGGAAAATGTGCTGAGAGGAGGCCTCTATCATCCTGAGATAGCTAGTGACTATGGGAAGCAAAGTCCACTTGCCACTGGACAGGCAGACTGAGAGGGAAAAAAAATCAACCTTCATTTATGAAGCTACCGAGATTGTGGGGGGTTATTTGTTATTGCCATGTGACCTACCCTAGTCTGATACAAGCCATACACCAGTCAATTTTTATATATTAAATGAAATGAAACAGGGCTCCTGCTCACCAATCCTGCCAGCTACTAAGTCAGAATATTATAGAATGAAAATACACTAATCAAAACACTTGTGCTCAGGAAAAACAACACAAAAAAGCTATGTCAGAGAGTGAAAAAAATGTGGCCATTGATATTTTTGTAAATAACTATAGGTGAGAGGAATACCTTGATGTTTCTGAAAATGTAAGTTGACAGAATAAACTTTATTTAAAGTTATGGAATCAACTACTTTCAATTATCCATTTATATAATTAGGTAACAAGTTTTACTGGGAAATAATTTGGAAAGTTTATAATGATGGCCAGTGGCCAGGTGCACGAAATTCATGTGCGGGGGGGTTGCCTCAGCCTGGCCTGCACCCTCTCCAATCGGGGACCTCTCAGGGGATGTCCCTGTGGGATCGGGCCTAAACCCGCATTCGGAAATCCCTCTCACAATCCAGGGCTGCTAGCTCCTAACTGCTTGCCTGCCTGCCTGCATGATTGCCCCTAACCACTTCAGTCATTAGCTCCCCAACTCGAGAGGAGGCACCACAGCCTCCCGTCCCCCAGCAGCCATGGCCCTGCCCCTGTCCCACTACCTGCTGAGCAATCCTGATGTTACAGCATCCCAGCTAATTTGCATATTCCTCTATTATATAGATTATGTATAATTTAGTAAGAAATAATCTTACTAAATTTTTCTTCTACACTCATCCATAAAAAACTTAGCAGTTTTTTTTAAACATATTCTTCAATAATAAATTGCTTACAATGCAAAGTTCATTGATGCATATTAGATGATATCCATTGATTCAACTGGAAGAGTAATATATAATCTTCGATGTTGAATCCAATAAATAACAATGGCTAAGTTCCACAATATGTTCAGTTAAATAGATATGTTATAAGCATTTTCACATTTTCTCTTTCTACTATTTTTATTCCTTTTCCATCTTTATTTTTAACTCTCACACCATAGATTTTATGTTGAAAGTAGTTTAAACTAGGAAGAATTCATAAGTTTTATAGTTGGTAGAAGAATGTCATTGTATGAAACAAACTAATTTTCTCAGGACCTTGTGTATTTATAGCATACAAAGGAAAATGAACCATAACTTGTAATACTTACTTTGTTAATCTAAAATTAATTTAGTTAAATTTTAGAAGGATTCATGCACACAAATTATCCCCTTATAACTGAATTTTACCTTTGGCATTACTGGGGATTGCTGGGGAAGGAAATCATAAAAATGTCCTCATTGAATAATCTACTCCCCTATGCCATACAATATCTGTTAATCTCTGACCATTACCAAGAATTCTCTATTTAATCTTTAAAGTAATCATCTGCAATATAATCCAGAAACAATATGCTTTGTTCAGGGGAAGAATGTTGAATCAAAGAGACCATGCACTGAAGATGCAAAAACTTATGGAGAAGGAAAGAGAGTCCCACAAGGAATGTAAAGATGGTCTTTCTAATAAAATGTTCCAGGACCAACTGCAGCATGTTCCTAACTAAACTTATACTAGTTACTAAGGTAGATATCAACAGCCACTCATTTTTTTCTTGCTAAAGGGAATTTTACTCTATCCTCTGAGCATTCACGGTATCCCAGGGAATGGATCTTCATTTGTCTTATTTAGCTATGGTGGATTCACTCCCCTTTTACAAGCAATTGGGATAGTCTTTCCATAAGTTCAGAGTACTATAAATACGAAATATTACTATAATTGGACCTTTATAATAGTTCTAGAATCTCACAAAGATGTTATAAAAAAAACGGTTATAGTTTACTAGGTTTAATCCCTATTCACCATGAATTTTGGCAAGATTTTAACTTCCACAAGCCTCAGTAGATACTTATAATAAGAAAATCATAATACCCAAATGACAAGCTTTTATAAAGGTAAAATGAGGTAATTCTTATATAATCCATAGAACTATCCTTAGAACATGGTAAGGACTTAATAAACAGTAATAGATTATTATTGCTCCAGAGATGGTGCCATAGACTAAATGTATGTGATGTTCCAAAATTCATATGTTGAAGTGTAGTGGTGCCTTAATCTTAGACCTCCCAGCCTCCAGAACCGTCAGAAATAAATTTTAGTTGTTTATAAGCTACCCATTCTATGCTATTTTTTACAGTCATCTGAAGGGATACAGATGGCAAATAGAAACTTCCCCCAATGATCCTCCATTCCTGTGCAAATTTTTTTGTGTATGCAAAAAATGGAGGACAAACTTTTTGCCTACTGTTGATGGTCTCTAATTTATGATGAATACATTTAGATGAAGAGCATTTGCCATATTGTCAAAAAACAAACAAACCCATGCTTCAAAAAAACTTTCAAATACACTTAATGGCTTACACCTGCTTAGAGAATAAGTTTCAAGCTCTTTATTCTAGGCTTAAAAACTCTCCAAAAGATGATTTTAACAGATCTTCTCAGTTGAAATTGTATTATCTCCTCTCCATCCAAAGTAAACTCACTTTTAGTTTTCCCAAGTTATACAAATAGCAATAAACATTAAATGACTATAAGAGTAATACATGACTAAATACATTTGTTCCCTAAACCTAAAAAGCACTTTCTCTATAATTACTCATTAAAATATTTTGAAAATTGAAAAAGTGTTTAGTGAAGGGAAAAAATATACAAACAAGAAAAGATCGTTCTTAATAAATTTTGAGTTGAAATAAATAAAGTAGTAAACAAGACAGTCACTTGACAGTAGGTTGTTATAAGATTAAAACTCTGGTTGATTGGTTATGTTTAATTTAGGAAAAAAAAAGGTGTAAGGACTGGGGAGCAGGGAGGAGGGGGCCAAGGTGGCGGGGGGAGGAGGATATCTGTGATACTTTCAACAATAAAGATAAATTTTAAAAACAAAAATGCTAAAGTATCTGCATAGGCTAAGACTAAAAAAAAAACATGCAAAACAAGTTTTATAATCAAAACAGTGGACTGGAGAATATAATACCAATGGTATTGGAGCCAAATTGCTTGATTTCATATCCTAGCTCTGCCTTTTACTAACCTTGGGAAATTTTAACCTTGTTGTCCCTCTGTTTCTCTATCTATAAAATAGGAATCTAGATAGTATCCACTCTCTATAGAATGAGCATAGATGATTAAATTACAATTTTTTTCTTTGTGATATAGTATACACGGAATTTAGCATTCTTCTTAGTAAGTTTATTTTTCCACCTCAAATTATTTTCTTTTACTTTGTGAGACTATGAACTAATATTTTTCAGATGTTTATGTTCCCAGATGAATTAAAACAAAAGGAAATTCTGATTCTATCAAGCATCTAAAAATGCAGAACTTTATACTTGTGTATAAACCTTGCTCTTGGTTTCATCTTATTCTTCTGTTATTATCTTTTAACATAGATATCCCTGTTTTCATTTAACTTATTTGCTATGTGTATGTTTTTCATGCTGCATCAATTGATTTTTTATGTTAGCTATAAGTTAAATATAAATATGTAATAAGTGACTTTAATATTTTAATTTGAATGCTATGGTATCCTCAAAAATAAAGATCAATAAATAAAGAGAAAATTGCTTGGTCAAAACCATAAGGAATTAGTAAAATAAATACAAGAATAACAAAAATGATAGACAAAATAATTATTTCAAGATTTCATTTTTAGGATAGTCACTGCCAGTTTTACACACATAATAATTACATAATAAAAAGAAAATTATTTGCTCTTTGGGTCAGATCTGTAATTGGAACAAGCTTAAGAAAAGTAACCATAGATTTAGATTTCAAGCACATTCAGCAAAAGACCAAAAATTAGAGTTACTAAAGGCATACAAGTTTCAAGACTGGATTTTGTCATCTATTATTAACTGTATAGAAGATCTTTCATAATTGAATGTCTCAACCACACAAACCCTTAACATAATTTATTTAGGTTAGTAGTGACCAATCAAACTTCACAGAGGAGAAAGAGCTCAATATTAAAAAAAATGTGTAAAGTGTTTTGCAGAATAATTCCTATAAAAAATTCTTATTATTTTGCTTTCTTAGCACAAAAAAGTAAGGACTTCTGACATGGTAATAGTCCATTAGAATATGTGTCACATGACATTATCCAGTATCTTTGGTGCACTACCATCCTCTTCTTCCATTCATTTATGCTAAATTATTTTTCCTTATCTTTAGATTGGTGGCTTTACAAAGAGCAACAGAATACCAGATGGTCATTATTGTGGTTCACTGAGTGTATGTCCTAGCAGGAAGTTAGAAGATTGCTTTTCAAGGTTCTTATCATGCATTGAGCAGTCTATTTCACCACAGGGAATTCTGAAGCTGTCAATATATTTTTGGCTAAGCATGCCCCAAAATTTTTCATTTAAGTCATGGTCCCACATTTGAATAAAAGATAATGTAATTTTTTATGTCTACATGTTTTAAAATATAGATAAAGTGTTAGAAATGAGTATTACTTGATGTCTATAAAATTCTATTTCTATTTTGGGAGCAACATTAAAAAAACTATTTGTTCTAGCTTCCTCAAAAAAATTAAACTTTCCTCAGATGATCTGGATCTTTCATTTGAAACAAATACTTTAAATTCTTATTTGTCAAAACAAATACATTAAAAAATCCCAAAGAAACAAAACCCTCTATGGAAGCATATGGCTCAAAAATTATACAAATGGGAAAAATTAAGACTCAGTTGCCTCAAAAAGAAACTGACTTTTGTCTTCGATTTTTCAAATATAAATTGTCAGAATTTTTCTAGGAATTATACAGAAAGATAAAAATGGGAATAATTCTATTAAAGAAAAAAATGCAAACCTCTATAAATAAATAATATAACATATAATACTAAAAATGAAGGTCTAATGATTTATTGTCAAAGAAAATGGATTAGTTTAAAATAAAAATGACAGATGAAAGATCAGGAAAACTTGGATGATACAGTAAAGCAACAAAAATGTTTGAGTTTTTATACACAGGATTAAAAAGTGTGTGTGGAGGGGGGAGATCAATAGCTACCTGAATGAAGACTGAACTCACAAATATCAAATGGCAAAAAAAGGTGTGAGCAGGATGATAAGAAAATGGCTATGAGTTGCAACAGCAGAACACAGGCCAATTATATGGAAACTAGAGGCTCAGTGCACGAATTTGTGCACCAGTGGGATCCATTGGCCTGGCCTGCGGGATTGGGCCAAAACTGGCTCTCCAACATCCTTTGAGGGGGTCCCAGATTGTGAGATAACACAGGACAGGCTGAGAAACCCCACCAGTGCACAATCAAGGCCAGGGAGGGACACGGGAGGTTGGCCAGTCGCCGAGGGACCATGGGAGGGCTCCAGGGTGTGTCCAGCCTGTCTCAGTCCCAATTGGCCAGACCCCCGCAGAAAGCTAACCTATGGTCAGAGTGTCTTCCCCCTGGTGGTCAGTGCACATCATAGCGACTGGTCGACTGGTCAACTGTCTCCCCCCCCCCCGGTGGTCAGTGCATGTTATAGCAAGCAGTTGAGAGGCCTTAGCATATCATTAGCACATTACACTTTGATTGGTTGAATAGCCGATCAGATGACCAGACACTTAGCATAGTAGGCTTTTTCCTAGTGCACAAAATCTGTGCACCTGGGGGGTCCCTCAGCACGGCCCGTGCCCTCTAGCAGTCCAGGAGCCCTTAGGGGACATCCGACTGATGGCTTAGGCCCACTCCTCTTGGGATGGCAGTCTGACATCCTTAGAGCTGTCATGGAGGCAGGAGAGGCTCCTGCTACTGCCACTGCGCTCACCAGCCATGAGCCCAGCTCCTGTGTTGAGCGTCTGCCCCCTGGTTGTCAGTGTACATCACAGTGACCGGTCGTTCCGCCATTGGGTAGATCTGCATATTAGCCTTTTGTTACATAGGATACTTTAAATATGAGTACTTCCAGAAATAAATGACTCAGAAATGCTACGCTTGCCTTGGGAAATATATTTTTCCCACTCATGTATATTATTTGCTGATGCCAAACTAATTTACTAAACCAATGTGGGACTTAACCACTGCAACTTTGAGAAAAATTAATTCCCACTGACGATGGTTCTAGGACCTAGAAACATCCATTCTCTGCTGCTTGGACTTCAAATACCTGTTTTAATGACGGCAATAAGCATAAGATAGTAATTACTACTTGTTGAATATTATAGATTCTATAAAATACAGAATATTTTATATACATATAAACTAACATAATCCTCATCACAATATTATAAAATAATGAAAAATCTCCCTACTATACTAATGAGAAAACATGACTGAAAAATTACATATCTAGATAAAAGTCCTTTTTTTTCTCAGTGGCAGAAACAGAGCATATCAAGGCCTTTACTAGTCAAATGTCTACTCTTTCTAGAGTTTAGTCTTTGTTTTAAAAAATACTCTCCATTATTTCAAAACTCTGGGCACATATTTAACTGTCAATAGATATTTTTAAATATTTTAAACAAAATATAATATAATCAGTGATAGCTATAACTTTCACCTTATTTTTACAAATTACGATTTTATCTATTTAGAACCAATTTTCACGTTTTGAGTACTTCTTTGTGCTAGGCATTATATGAGCAATTTTTTAAAACATCATTTCACTTAATCTAATTTCCCTAACATTTACAATCTCCTGAAATAGGTAAAAATATTCAATTTTTACATATGAAACAACACTTTCAGGTAATATGTGGCAGGAAGACAAACTCACAGGTCTTATGCCCCTAAATACAAATCATGTGTCCTTTGCACTACCATGCTGGATACTACTAAAACAATGTCATCATTTTATCACACAAATGGACTTTTCAGAACAAGCTTAGGGTACATGAGAGGGCAGGTGAATCTTGGTCTGATTGTTGATAAAACAGTCAGCATTTTACTAGGGAGAAATGAAGCAGCAGCAGGTGACCTGGGCACTTGTAATTCTTCCTTGTTGCCAGACATCACTGGGGTATTGCTGGCAGTCTTTGAGGTGATAATATAACCCTATCACCAAAGGATTCATGCTTAACTTGCTTATTTATTTGAAAAGCATACACAAAATATTTTCCTCATTACTATCAAATATAGCAGTTCACATAAAGAGACCAGATCACTTTTAATGAAAACAAGATGTTTTACCTAAACTATGCTGCTCAAAAATATGGCAATGTTTTAGCACAGGCTTTATCTTTCTCCATTACTCTTGCCATTATTTTTGAGCAACATTATCAAACCACAAAAGCCCTGATTCTAAAAATGAATTCCTAATTCATGGCCTGGATAGACAGTTTGATATTCAAAGAGTCAATTTGAATTATTTTTCTTAGGCACAGATCAGTTTCTCATTAACACTCTTCCTCCTGTGGTGCAGGGAGTTACACTAAAACTCCCCTGCTTTGGAAGTATATGTAAGGGGGAAAAAGACAGCTATTTACTAGGTTCTCTTGATCAAAAATAAATAAATAAATAAACTGCAGATTTTAGCTTTAAAAAGGTAAAGTTTGATCCAGTATAGAAAAATCTCACAATAGAAAAGAGTTTCATTTTTCAATTTGCAGCTTATTAATATGTTTAATGACTATAAGGGAATGAACAGAGCATGACACTGAGTTATTTATGTGTTTGGGTTTTCAATTCAAAAACGCAGTTTCCAGTTTTCTTCATTTTTCATTATTTTTACTTGGCTTTCATCAATAACCAGATCTATTATTAATGTAGTATCATACCTGTGAATATCAAATCTCAGCTTTATACATGCATAAGTGTGTGGTCAGCACATATACACGGGATAAATGGCATTTTCTGATTTCTAATGCCTTTTGGGATGGTTCCAGAGGCCCAAGCACGGGAATACATAAACACAGTGAACATCTTTCTACCAGCCCCCTTACAACAGTTTAATAAATAATTTTTTTTACAAAGTTTACTTTTTCTAACACACTTTGCTAGGCCTTCTGATTGTTTGTTTTGCCTTTAACCTTTGATTAGAAGTCACTACTTCTTTGGAGGACTTTTGGTATAATTTTCATATAAAAAACATCTGGCTAAACCTCCCCCTCTTTCCCCTTTCCCACTATTGCCTTTAATTGCTCATCCAATTCCCTGTTTCAGCATCATGCTTTGATCCTGAATCACTGATCCAGATTTAAAGTAGGAGAATATTATGTTCTGACTATACAAGCTGCTGCTATTTTTTCCATTAGCTTTTCTTTATTGTGTTGCAGTAGAAGGCAGACTTACTCCCAAGAATAAAATGTAGAAGACCCTTTCACTCTTCACTGCTAATTTACATAACTGCAATTCCTTTTGCTTTGTCAGAGACAGCAGTTCACTTATTAGCCCTTTTGCTTACTGTACTGTCAAATAGTTGCTTTAGATGGCACCAGTTGACTATGACATCTATATCACTAACATCCAAGCCTTCCCCAATCAGTATCTCACCTGTCAGATCAAAATAAATGTCAATAATTTACATTATACACTTCAATGATTTCTGCTATCCCTGAAACTTACATAGAGTCCAAGATCTTTACTTTTGACTATAAAGTTATCAAATCATCCAAGGAAATATAACACCTTCTGAATATTTTTCTAATTTATCTAAAATCATCCTAATACAACCTTAAATTGTCTATGATTGACTCCTTAAATCTTAAAATGTTAATTCTTCCAACCAAATAGCTTGACCTGTGTGTGTGTGTGTATGTGTGTGTATACCCAGATTTAGCTGCATTAATAACACTATAATTTATGTGTAACTTTTACATGCACCTTTATTAGTTTGCTCTGAGATGTGTATATCAAATGCCATTCTTAATACAAACAACATTATGAATTTTAGACTGCTTAACCTGGGAAGAGCATATTCATTTTACTGTGTCTGCCAACTGTTCTTATTTATTGAACAGTGTTGGGAGCAATGGAATGAAGAGGACTCCGAGGCCACATCAAAGTTCGGTGGCAGTAAGTGTCATGCACTGTCTACTGAAGGAGGGCTGCAGAAACGGCATATGTGCCAGGTGTTTTCATTCTAGACTGGGAGCACAGGATTCAGTGTCACTTTTTATAGAATATTCTTTAGCCCAGCATCAGTTAGCTAGCTGCCTTTTACCAATACTAGCAGATGGTGTTGATGAAATTCATCTTGCCTATGAATGAGCACAAAAGCCCTTGCACCATACCCACTAGGTTGATGTGGCATTCATTTTTCTTAATTAAACTATCATTGTTAGGAAGCATCAAAAGAACTCCCTGAAAGACAAGAGTTTCATCAAGGACAGACTCTATGTAAACTCTAGGGAAAGCAATAAGTACATCATTACAGGGTTATCAGCTCCCTGTGAGATTATAAAATAAAGAATCTGCATACTATCAAATGGCAAAGAACAGAGGAGGGAAGCCATGGAGTGAACAGTCTCCCATCTTATCTTTCCTAATAAATGACAACTACACAAAATCAAAATACACTATTCCTCTATTGTTTCAGTTTTCATTTTTTAAAATGATTAATGTGAGATAAGTTGCTCCTTAAAAAATTAGAACATGAGCTTTATTAAGTGTGACTTTATATACTCTACCATTAGCCAGTGAATATTAGTAACACTGAGAACTCTTTTGAGGTTAAAAAGGAAAATTATGGCTTCATTGAAAATGTTGTTCTATCTACTTTGTGTTTTTAGCAAGACCTTTCTGAGAGCTTCTCATAAAACGTTGTCCCTAACCGAATTTCATTCCACTCAACTGAGAGAATCTATGATTTTCCTTATCAAGGTGCCTAACACACTATACATTCTGATATTAAAGCAATTATCATATATTAATTATGATTACATTATGATCAGCCACACTAGAATTTGGTTTTTAAAGGCAAAACTTGTTTCTGCATCATGTTTTGATCCTTGGTAAAAGAAATAATGCTTTGCACATTGTAGGTCCTTAATAAATATATTTCAATGAGTAAATGTATTCATTTACTGCTAAGGAGAAGAAAATGCAAATTTGACAGACTGAAGTTGAAGTGGCAGAATTTTCAAAAACAGTAGACCCATTTTTATTTTATTTATTTTAGATTTTTTTTTTTTAACCACAGAGGTTAGAATGGAGTAAAAGAGTCAAAGGAAGTAATTGTGAAGATACTTGAGGTTGATGAGTAGGGAAGCTGAGTATATACTATGGCAAAATCAAACAAAATATCAACAATAACTAAAACTGAAACGTTTTAGGTTTAGGATATAAGAATAATTTATTTTCATGCAGTTTTTGTTGACGTAATTCCTTTCTCTCTGAAGGAGATGGTAACAAGTGCTAAAGAAAATTAGAAAGATAGACTGAGCATAAATAAGAACTTAGTTATGTTCCTGGCCCTTTACATATGCTATCATATTAAACTCTAACACTAGTGTGATTTTGGTATTTCTATCTTTTAATCTTATTACAGCTAAGGAAATAGTATCCAAAATAATAATTTTTGCTCAAAGGCCCTAGTCAATATGTGACAGAATTAGTATTTAGAGTCATCTTTCTTATTAAACTGAGATAGAGAAAAAGCCCCACAACAGAATTTAATTTTCAGATAGTATTGAAACTACTCCATTGAAACATCTTACTAGCACAAATGTTTCATGGTTTTAACTATCTTAAGTCCTTTTGATAAAGGGAGTTTTACACTTGTAAAAACTTGAATATATGTCTTTTGGCTGATTCATATATATAGCACCATTTCCTCTCATAATAAAATTCTTTTGAAGAGAGATGCAAATTATTTTGGTGAAGCGCCAAAGTAGTAGCACGCTCAGGCTTTGAAACCAGACAGAATGGGTTCAAATCTGACATCGCCATCATACCCAATTTACATTGGCAGACATTTCTCCCTTGGACGCTAACAGTTCTGCACATCTTTGTACCAGACTGCCTTTTCAGAGATGTTTGTATAGCAAATAGATGCAAAGAAAAAAAAATAGTGTCTTCCACCAGACGGAAGGGCAAGTTACCTTACAAGCTTGAGAGACAGAGGTAAGGTCTCTCTCTAGAGCAGTGGTTCTCAACCTTCTGGCCCTTTAAATACAGTTCCTCATGTTGTGATCCAACCATAAAATTATTTTTGTTGCTCCTTCATAACTGTAATGTTGCTACGGTTATGAATCGTAATGTAAAATATCTGATATGCAGGATGGTCTTAGGCGACCCCTGTGAAAGGGTCGTTCGACAACCAAAGGGGTCGTGACCCACAGGTTGAGAACCGCTGCTCTAGAGCAAAAGGCAGATGTGCCCATTGTAAAAGATTCAATTTTCCTAAGTTCATGATTCCTCTCCGATAGTGCCACCAACTACATATGAAAACATCTCACATTCTTCCTGTCGGTCTATGAGACTCTGGCTTGCAGAGCTGACACAAATGAACTCTCCTTTGTTTCTGACCCAAATGTCTTGTGCCTTCTGTGTCCATCAAGTCACTGTGGCAGACAAACTTGTGAACTTGCAAGTTAAGTAAAAGCTCATACTCTCCAGAGTTTGTGACATTTACTGAGCAACCTTGAACCTCGGTTTCATATTGTTGTGAAATTGAAAAGTGACGATGCTTATAATATCTTAGTGCGCTATGAGTGCACAAATAAATGGTAGCTAAGAGTAGTCACAGAAATATCACCATCAGCAGAAACAGCAGTAGTAACAGTGTAATAGCAGCAGTGGTAGTATTACTATTAGCAGAAGCAGCATTAAAGGAAGCTGACATTGAAAGAATGTCATACATGTCAGATATTTTACTAAGAGGCAGGTATAGGTATCTTATGTAATCCTCACAATAAATGGTTGTAGTTTTCTCTCACTGGTCAAAAGAGATAAATCTGAGATAAAGCTCACAGAGTTGATGATTTGCTTGATACAGCTCACGTGGTAAAAGTCAGAGCTGGGATAAGAAGTTAGCTGTGTCTTATTTCCAAGGGTTTCTCTTGCATGCACTTGTGGTGACATGTTTAAGAGTAAACTACAAAGTAATTTAGATGAGCAGTTGGACATTCCTACATCCCATCTGTAGAGGAATTACAGACGCTTGTCAAAGCTAAATGAGATACTCATTTGTTTCTTAGGAAATATGAAGCCCAGAGAGAAAACAGTGCTGTGCCCAGTATTTCTGTGGACACAATTCACCATGAATTCAGCTAATGTTGAACTTCTTCTATCCTCTAGTCTCTGTACTTTGAACCTTTGTCTATACTATATAATAAAAGGCTAATATGCAAATTTTCCCCTGGAGAGTTCGACTGCTTGCTATGACATTCAGTGATCACCAGGGGGCGACTCAGAATGAAGGAAGGCCCTGGCTGGCAGCAGGCAGCTGGGGAATGAAAGCCCTGATCAGCCCTGATGGCCAGCCAGGCCTAGGGACCCTACCCGTGCACGAATTCCATGCATAGGGCCTCTAGTATTACTACATTATAGTGTTTTCCCCATAATACAAATAATGTTCACCAGTATTGATAAGAAACTATACAGCATTCTTAATTTCATAATTTCCTATGCTAAGTTCTCTACCAGAAATCTTTAAAAGATTCACAAATCCAGTCAATATTTCAAAATTTAAAAAAAACATGACTTTGACAGTCTAATTATATTTCTGAACATCATGAGCTCCATATTTTTCTAATATAAATACAAAGACATACACACAATTTATGTAGAAATATATATATAAATATAAATGTATTTACTATCTCATTTTTAAAATAGTCTTTCCTTTGCAAGCATTTTTTCTTAACTTGTCATCTAGTATATGATATGTACATATAATTTTAAACTTCAAATATTATAAAAGAAACAATTGCCAAATGTCAATCATGTTTTGCAAATATACTCTCTGACTGCAACTCTTACTTTCAAAATGATTTTATTGTGTCATATATTCAATCAGCATAAAAAATTAACACTGTATTTCTCCTTACCTCTACAGATGGGTACAGGAAAATCCCAAGAGGCTGTATTAACTGTATTGGCTATACACGTGAGCTGAGGGTGGCCATCCAGGATATATCCAGTCACACAGCTGTAGCGGATCTTGTCCCCAACGTCAAATCTTGTACCATATAATACACCTTTGGGTGGGACTCCTGGGTTTCCACAAGAGCTACTCTGTAATTCTGTAGAAGACAGGGAAAGGAGAGTTTACAGTTATTTTAATACATATTTAAATGTTTTAGATTTGTAAAAATGTAGATCAAGATGTATCCTATGCTTTTAAGATGAGTCACACAAAAAGTATTCCATTTGAATAAAGGGAACAGAGAAAATTGGGAAGGGAACCAGATTTTATTGAACAAATGTCATTTTTTTGTGCTAAAAAATTTAGATATTTTATATTGCTTAGTCTTTGCTTAGTCTTCGCAGTAATGCTAAAATCAGCATTACTCATATTGCACATATAATTAAAGCAAATTAATACCATTTACTTCGCTTCTTTAAAGTTACATTTTACTAACATGGCAATAAACAAGTAACATTAATACCTCTCCTTACTGATACTTGTACTTAAGCCTGAATCATGAGCATTCATCTGAAAAAAATACACATATGGATGAAATTTTTTTTTCACTTGAAAATATAGTGCAGTAAAAATGAACACATCTTTGAAGTTAGAGATTGGGCTAGAATTCCAGCTCTATTATTTGTTTAACCTGGAAATATAATAAGAATTGTAATAAGTATATAAAGTTGTGAAGTTTTAATTAGATCAATATTCAAAATATCTGGAAAATGCCCAATATATCAGAATAATGTTCCTGTTGTCATATTTTATTAGTTGATGATTAAAAATATGAGTATACAAATATGAAATATTTAAAGTAATATTCACTTCAAACAAAAATACAATTTCACTTTAAATATAAAGCAGTGGAAAGAAATTAATAGAAATACAAATTTATAGAATTTAATGAAGTTAGAGGAGAATTTTTCCCTTATGTTATTTTCTAATTTATAAAATTATATTACTTTCATTCTATAAGTAATAATCAATAGGAATTAAAAAGTAATGTATCAATGCACTGAAAAGTATTCCAGCCCGAACCGGTTTGGCTCAGTGGATAGAGCGTCAGCCTGCGGACTGAAGGGTCCCGGGTTCGATTCCGGTCAAGGGCATGTACCTGGGTTGCGAGCACATCCCCAGTAGGGGTTGTGCAGGAGGCAGCTGATCGATGTTTCTCTCTCATCGATGTTTCTAACTCTCTATCCCTCTCCCTTCCTCTCTGTAAAAAATCAATAAAATACATTTTTTTAAAAAAAATGTATTCCAGTTTGAGTAAAGCCTAAAGCCTAGTTAATAGTTTTTTGCAAATGTTAAGTTCCTACCAGAAACTTTGTTTGGACAATCATGCTATGATTAGGTAAGTAATTAATATTAAGGGAAGGTAGATTAAAAATTTATAAAAATTCTGTACTGTTTACATAAATTACCTGAAAATATGTAATTAATGCAAAATAAAAAGCTAATCAAGACATTGCAAGGCAAAAATGAAGTACCTTTACATTTTTCTTTAATATTCATCCCATTTGTGCAGTTAGTAAATTCCATGCATTATCATTTTATTTTAAACAAAATAATTATAAGCCACTATAATATTGAAAATATTAATAACAATGTTAAATAAACATCAAAATTAAATTTTTTCATAATATGAAGTTGCAACTTTATAAAAGCAGTGGTCGTATATGGATAAGAAATGTATACAGAACTAAACTTTTGTATTTTTACCCACAATAGGCTTTTAGTTCCTTTAGGAATGTTTATTTTTTAAACTCAAACCTAGAAAAGAATATAACTAATATCAATTAAATATCAATGTTTTTATAAATAATGGGCAATTTCCTTATGCTTCCTTAGCATGTAATGATAATCATAAATATTTTAAATACTGGTAACCAAGTTTAATCATCTCTAATATTCTACCTTACTATTTTCTCCAGGCATATGCTAGTAAGTTAATTTTCAGTGAAATTTAAAACATATTTCTTTTCTGTGAATTTTAGCAATTCTTTGCAAAATAAATTTGAAATTAATAGTTAATTTTGAAACAATTATTTTTTGGCAAATTCATTTGATTAAAAAATGAGATGTTTGCTGCAGGAAATGGTGAAGTTATAATCAGTTTTGATAACCTGACTAACAGTTCAGTCCCTTGAACATAGTATTAACAAAGAAAATACTTTTAATGAAAATACCATTTGTGGCCTTAGAATCCATAAAGTTCTTTCCTTCTCACCCCCTAAATAATAATTAAGGTCAGTACTTCAATTATCAAAAAGTTATATATTTAGGAGGAAAAGTAGATTCCAAATCACTTCAGAGGAAGTAGTTAGGTGGAGGAATAAAAGGATAGAGAGAGAGAGGAAAGCTCTAAATAGTTGTTATACTCATATTTAACTTTGACTTAAATGAACAAATAAACATTATCCACAAACAAAGTATCTAAAAGCAAAAATGGAACACAAATGAATTGAGTCAATAAATGAATAATAACACCGGTTGAAATCTTAATGAATTGCCCTAATCTGCCTGTGGCTGAATTATTTCAAAACCAATAGACAGATAAGAATATTCAGGCTGTTTCGAAAGAAACTAAAATAAATAAATAACTCAAAAAACATATCTGGTTCTCACCTTCAGGTAATTACTGCTTTTGATTGCCCTTGTTTTTGACCTTCATAAGAACAACTAACATCGTCCTCTGTAAACTGAGTAACCCATGAAGACAGTTACTAAGATGCTCCACACTCAAGATTAATAGATTCCAATTCCATATCCATTGTTCATGGATTCTATTTTCAGTATTCTTCCAACCCTTTGATTTGGGTTGCTCTCTGAGCTCTCTATGTCCATTTTAACATGCAGTGCCAAGAAGGATGTGCTGTAAACTGGAGGAATTATATAACCCACCATCAAACAATGTTTTATTCTGGTTGAATATTCACATTAGTCTTGATCTTAAAAAAAAAAAAAAGTGCTGATTATCTGAATTTTTAAATGAAATTAACTTTTTTTTTATTAAAAAGAGTTTTGGAATAGCTAAGTTAGACTAACTTTTAGGCCATGTCTCTACCAGCTAGCAAGTGTTTGAATTTCAGCCCCGTCTGTGTGGCTCAGTAGGTAGAGCACTGTCCCTTGCACCAAGAGGTTGCCAGGTTCAATTCCCGGTCAGGGTACATGCCTACGTTGCTGGCTTCAACCCTAATAGCGGGTGTGCAGGAGGCAGCCGATTGATGTTTCCCTCTCTCTCCCTTCTTCTCTAAATAAATAAATAAATAAACAAACAAACAAATAAATAAATAAAATCATATTTTTCATAAGAGTTTGAATTTCATGTCAGAAAGAGAATGACAGATACCATATGCTTTGGCTTATATGTTGAATCTAAAAACAACATAGAAACAGACTCACAGATACAGAGAACAGACTGACAGTTGTCTTTCAGAGGGGAGGGGAGGTTGGGGAAGCTGAGTAAAAATGGTGAAGGGATTAAGCAATACAAATTGGTAGTTACAGAACAGTCACAGAGATGTAGGTTGCAGCATAGGGAATATAGTCTATAATGTCATGATGACTATGTATGGGGCCAGGTGGGTACTTGAAGCAGCTGGGGGGGTCACTCTGTAAAAGTACGTAATTTTCTAACCACTCTGCTATACATCTGCAACTAATGCAGAATAATAATGAATCTAAACTAACTGAAAAATTAAACAACAGTTTGAATTTCAGGAGAAAAGGAAGACATACTCTACCATACTCAGTAAAGCAGATTATAAACCAATCATTAATATGCAGGTTATTGTCCTAGCCAGTTTTCTCAGTGGTTAGAGCAACAGTCCATGGACTAAAAGGTTGAGGGCTATATTCCCATCAAGGTCACATACTTCACTTGTGGGCTCAAATCCCTGGCCCCCGTTGGGGTGTGTGTGGGAGGCAACCAATCAATGTGTCTGTATCTTTCTCTCTCTCCCTCTCTCTCTCTCTCTCTCTCTCCCTCCCTCCCTCTTCTCCCTCCTTTCTATTCTCTCTAAAAGTCAATGGAGAAAATAATCTCCAGTGAGGATTAACATAAAACAACAACAAAAAACATGTTATTTACAATAAGCAGTGATTTTAACTATTCTAAAATCATTATTAAGGGAAATAGAAATTTAAGATTTCTCCTAGTATCCATCAGATGTACATGCAAGATAACCACATTGTGCTTGCCATTTCAATTCATTTCTAAAGCAAATAATTACATCTAAAAGCAGAATTGTCAAATAGACTATTTTCTTCTTTCCTCAAAGATGTCACTAATATATTGATCAAAGGTTTAGGTGATAGGATCTGACAAATTATTATCTGATATTCATTCCTTAAGCAAGGATGAAAGTGGGGTTGAGTGTGATTGGGGGAGGGGGAGTACCTAAAGCTTCACCATGCTGTTGCTCAGCACTGGATCTATTTTTTTTTCTATTTCTTCTTCTTTTTTTATTTATTTCTTATTAAGGTATTACATATTTGTCCTTTATTTTTTAATGCAATAATAAATATATAAAAGAATCTCCCCATGTACTGCAGCCTTATTTGAAGTAATTCTTGGAATCTATCTCATGAGATAAAGTTTATAGAGAAAAGAGAAATACCTAGACAGTTTAGTGAAGTGAGAAGATTACTGGAAAACATGTCTGAAGATTTTACATTCAAAACACTTCTCTGAAAAAGGCAGAGACCCCCTATGTAAGCTTACTTCTCTATCCATAGCATATGATTGAGTAAATTAAAACTCATTTGGGTGTGTGTTTTATGAAGAGATGTGTATTTTATATAATCTGTCTTCTCATAGATATTGCAATTATCAGCAAATAATATGAAGACATTCTGGCAACAGAAACTATTCTAAAGTGTAAAATATTGACGATGCATCAAAAAAATTACTTGGAAAGACCCAAGAAAAACAACAAATCCAATTGTGTTATATAGAGGTTATAGTTGAGTGACACTTGTCAATATTAAACGGAAATATAATTACTGTACTTGGTAAGTGATACTACTAATTTATTCATTAGAAGCTCTTGAGGGTTACTATCAACATTGCTCTGTGATGTGCACAAGTTAAAACAACATTATCTTCTTTGCTTTCTAAGAGTTTACAATTTAAGAAAGTTAACAGTCTTAATTTAACTGTTGAGGTCAGCTCTGACCTATACTGTTTTGGTACATAGACATTCATATTCCCAATTACATTTCATAAAATACCCAACAACATATATGATTCCCACACTGTATAGAAAGGAAATCTTGAGGCTCAGGTAGATTAAGTAACTTTCTCAAGGCCACCCAACAATAAATGGTAGACTTGTAGCTCAAGCTTAGATGTTTCCAAGTTTAAAGTCTCAGATCATTTTATAATTGCATATTGTTACCCATGAAAAACATGTTCTTTTTACAAATGATTATTTAGCAGCTATCAATGGGCAATACTCATGGGAATACAGATTTGCAAATTACACAAATGGTCCTGCCCTCATGGAGTTTATAACCTGCTGTTGACAAAGGCAATAAATAATTGATTACAGAACAGTAATTATAAGGTGACAAGAGAGATAAATATATAGGCTATGAAGTTTATGATTGAGAACACAATTAGTCTTGATTAAGAGGAAGTCTGAAAAGAATTTCATGATGAGATAAGGTTTAAGCTGAGATCAGAAATAGGATAAGGAGTTAGCTGGATAAGAAAAGAGTTAACAAGTATCGTGAAAATTTTAAAATATAAGAATCAAAGTACTATAATAGTTATCAGATTTAACAATATAAGTAGTACAGGTTCTATGAATATGATAGAGTAGAAACTGAATTTTGAGGGGGGAAATCCATAAGGGTTGACCAAAGACAAGTTCATACAGTGAATGCATATACAATGCATAGACTTATGAATAGAAAGAAGAACTATTTATGTCATTTTTTTTTCTTTTGGGGGAGGTACTGTAAGCTCTTCAGAAGAAAATAGAAAATAAATTACTGAAATCCATCCAAAATATACATATGAGCAGAGATTTTCCTATGTATGATATATACTGTGTGAGTTTAGAAGCTTAATACTAGAATATCGAATATGAATGATTTTAAAATAGATCACCAAAATTAATTTTAAAACAATGAGCAGCCAAAGTAATATATGCATACTATTCAGATATAATATCAAATAGAGCTATTGATATGATTACATAAAGTAATACAATCTATTCATTTATATACTGAGCAAGCACTCAATACATGGAAGATATTAGCTCATCAAATTGCAACTTTATTATTATAATTAACTTTGCATTTGAGACATCTAAATTAGGTGTGACTAAGTTATAATTTACTAGAGGTAGAGTCATATATTCATTAAATGCTAACATACTATGTTATGTCATTCCTGTTGTTTTAAAAATTATTCAAAAATATCAATTTAATCAAGGGTAAAATTGAGTTAATTATCTAAGTCATATATAAAATTCAAGGGATAATCTCAACTCCTGGTAGAAGATTTGTATAACCAAATTCACAAAGCTTTCCTATAGGTGTCATTAATTCATGCATTCTTTCATCTACTAGTTGATACCATTTATCAAGCACTATGATTATAAAAAATATATATTTGATGTACCACAGCCTAAGAAGTCCACAGTAGTTTTTTGTTTTGTGGTGTGTTTTCTTTATAAAGAAAAAAAATGTTTAAAATAAAATGTAAATCCTGAAAGAGGGCATATAAAAAGGACTATCGAAGAACAGTGTTTTCATCATGTGTTCCTTGGAGAAATTCAATAAAACTCTACCAAGCGATTTAGAAAGAGTGACTCACTAGTAAACACATTAAAACAAACCTGGCTCCAAAAGAAACCAATTCATTAGGAACACATGAATAATTATGAAAGGCAAGATATTTAGCAAAACATCAAGAAGAAAACCTGACCTAGAAAACTGAATGAAAGGAAAAGGAATACCATGACTATAGAATTCAATAATTATTCAGTCAAATAGATGAAGCATAATCCTGCTAAGACCAATTAACAATGCTTTAAAACACTGTAAAATTATATCTACTAAGGGAAGCAAAATCAAGATGTTTGTACTTCTTACAGAAAATTAATTTCAAGGCTTTATTTCCCAGATGATTAAAATAATTTAGAAAAGCATAACATCAAGTTAAACCAGCTACTACCTCTCATCTTGAGACTTCAAATCACTTAACAAACTAATACTTTTCTATATTTGTTAGTTGTACAAAATGTTATTTTATTACAGATACTGAGTCATTGAGTCATTCCAGGATATAAATGGTGTTGCTTAAGATATCTCTTGGAGCCTTTGTTTAGCAAATATTCTGAGATTATTTTGAATCAGTTATTTCATCTATCATACTCCCATGGACTTAAATTTATATATATATATATTA
>NW_006285038.1:925560-930894 GCF_000327345.1 Myotis davidii
GAAGGCACGTAGGTGAACACATCTGGAGGAAGTGCCTCATCACAGGCCTTTAGTCACCGTGGTCCTGAGGCTTAAGGGCGAGGAGCCAGGAGCGGAGGAACCTGACCATCGTGCTCCAGCCACCAGTCAGCGGTCCCAGGGAAGCCAGGCAGTGAAGGGCGTCTTCACCGGCCGCACTTCCCATGCACAGGGACAGCCCGGACGGCCGTGTCCTGGGTCAGTCACCGCAGACCCTCCGTGGGAGGAAGGGAAAGGGAGAGAGAGATAGAAACATCAATGATGAGAGAGAATCATTGATCGGCTGACCCCAGCAGTCCCCACTGGGGATAGAGCCTGCAACCTGGGCATGTGCCCTGACTGGGGATCCAACTGTGACCTCCTGGTTCATAGATCGATGCTCAACCACTGAGCAACACTGGCCAGGCAAAATTTATATCTTTATACATTTTCTTTTTTGCTAGACAATGACCATATTCTAATTCATCTTTGTGTTTCAAAAATTGAGCATATCGCCTGATATAGTATACTGTAAATAAGCAAAAGGATTACTCAATTAATTGATTTATTTCCTTTAATGGAAAAACATAAAAGATGATTATCACACAGAGTTTATTAGATGTTTAGACACAAAATAGAGTGGAATGGTAGAGTATCAGAGAGCTGTCAGTATATCATGAATTAAACTAACGTCATGCTAAGTACTGGACCACATTGGCAACATGTGATCTTGTATTGGTCCAAGCATGTCAAACTCAAAGGCTAAAACGTGCCAAACAAACGAGGCATGCAGCCTGCAAGCCACAAGTTTGACATGCTTGTATGGGTCAAATTACATACTGCACCATTCAATTTTGTCTGTGTTTTTGTTGTTTTATGAAACTACATTAACTGCTATAGACAGTTCCTAATAATGCGCACAATTCGCAAACTACTGGTTACACCAGGAATCCTCAGGGGAATACTAGGGACGGAGCACACACTGGGCCACATTTGCATTTTGAAAGCCATACTGAAACTTTGAAAAGCTCCTTTTTCAGATTTGGCAATCAAAAGGACGAATGTCCGTTACCACTTTTATTCTTTTCACTTAATGAAAGGGAATTCTAACCAACTACTAGTTGCTGGGGGAGAAATGAGAGCAAACCAGCGTTTTCTTAGCTAGCATGCGCAAGAGGAAAACTGCGTGTACACGGACTCCCTGACTAGGTGGCGGAGGGGGGGGGGTGCAAATATATTACCAAGCATTTCAAGCAGTAGGAAGATCAAAGTCTATTGTTACACTTTTCTTTTTTTCAAATTAAGATAAATCTTCAGGGGGCTGAATATATTTCCAAGTGAAGGAATATAAAGTAGTGCAAGAGTCAGTGTGAAACCAAATACATTAAAAATGTATGCTGTCTAGGCAACATGATTCTGTTTAGTGGGGTGTAGGTACATCTCACAGGCAATATAGATAAATTTTTCAGAGTCAGTTAGAAAGCAATAATCAGATTCTATGAAGAAAATCCAATTGCACAATGGACTAGCAAGTTACTGGATATGTAATTTTGAATATGTGAATAAGAGGAAATTAATGTTCTTTCAATTTCAAATATTTGTGCTCTTTTCTGGAAAAACACATTTTCCCATCTAAAATTAACTGATGAGCCCTAACTGGTTTCGATCAGTGGATATAGCGTCAGCCTGCGGACTGAAGGGTCCCAGGTTCGATTCCAGTCAAGGGCATGTACCTTGGTTGCGGGCACATCCCCAGTAGGGAGTGTATAGGAGGCAGCTGATCAATATTTCTCTCTCATTGATGTTTCTAACTCTCTATCCCTCTCCCTTCCTCTCTGTAAAAAATCAATAAAACATTTTTTAAATAAAAATAATAAAATTAACTGATGAAAAACATTATTTTTGCAAACTATTTAACTACCGATGTAATAAACTATTTTAAAATATGATTATTTAACCTAACTATACCCTGTGCAGCTACCAGAATATGAACAAAGTATATATTAGCAGCCATCCTCACTTTACAGTTTCTAAAAATGGAATAACGCTGCATCTGGCATAGGTAGCATTTGATAGCTTGATTCCGAGTAATAGAAAAAAATCTGAATAGACTCTCCTCTCCCGATGACAGAATTGGGACAAGTATCTGTATTAAGACTTTTAGATAAAAGTAACTTAATTCTTTAAAAAATGTTAAGCTGTTTGTGGATAATTTACTAATTATATATTCACCCAATGAGTGAGAGATGCCACTGTATTTCAGCAATTAATTAATCACCAAATAATTATTGAAGCCTGAGGTATAAATATGAAAGGGATATAAAAATAGGACACCGATTCTGTTCTTTTTGAAATTATAACTCATTTAGAAGCATAAGTCATGCACAGTGATCTTCTGGCATTTAAATAATAAAACTGATTCCATAAGCTAAAAAAACCAAAAAACACAAAGCATATACTTTTACAAAAGGAGGGATATTGTATGAGATAAGTAAGATTTTATTTGGAGAGGAGTCAAGAGAAGAGTAAAATAAATTATATGAATAAAAGCCAGAGAAAAGAATGTACAATATGTGCTCGAGGGCAAAATGCAAAGCGAATGGCTTAAGCAGAATACAATACATATGAGGAAATACAGAATTAAACTTCAGAAAAGAATGTGAGTTTCACACTTTAGAGCCTTTAAATGAGCTGTTTCAGGATCATGCTGCTATGCAAATTCTGCCAAGGCCAGAATTCTGCCAACCAAAGGCCTCAAAATAAAATGGTTTAAAGAGAGAGCAGTGATTTTCAGGATGTGATTCTCTGACTGGTCTAGGCTAGGTTGGATCAGACTATTCCCTCAGGTTATCAAAGACCCTGATTTTTTCCATTTTATTGCTCTATCATCCTGGAGGGCATTGCATTTATATGATGAAGCTGGACTATCAAAAAGTATGAAATCCAGGCTACTGGGAGTTGAATCAGAGGATGTTCAGAGAAAGAAACTTTCCCTCCCTTCCCATTACTCCTGACAAAACCCCTTCTCATTACAACATCCTTCTCAAACCCAGGGTTTCCCGGATAAGCACAGAAGCTGTGTGTGTGTGTGTGTGTGTGTGTGTGTGTGTGTGTGTGTGTGTGTGTGTGTTTTCCATTAAGGCCACCTGTACTTCCTCGTGGATCAGTGATCCGTTAGAGAAGAAAATGGTCCTGGAAGTGAACAGGTTATTTTGGTCAGAAATTATGAAGCTCCTCCTCTCCTGGAAGGCCCTGGTCCTGTCCTTGAGAAGGTGCTGCCTTGTCTTGTATCATCTGCTGGCCCCTGGTGTTTCCTGGTGAACAGCTATATTCTCTGCAGCAAAATTTGAGGTGTGTGGGAAGGAAGACTATCCTTGGGTAACACAGTTCTTGCAGGTCCTGTGCGTGAAAATGGCCTTAAGGATTGAACACCAAAGGGATCTGGCCAATGAGTTTAGAATTTATTTGGCTAAAAGTTCCCTCAAAATCTTATTGGCAACTGGTTGGTCTGCTTCCAGCTATTTTCATGTACCAGTAAATACTCAGGCCCTATCCAAAACCTGCTTTAACCATTTCTCTTTCTCTTTTCAAATGGGACTACCAAGGCTGATCTGAAGTAATGTGCAGGAATGAGATATTCTTTATCTGATCTTTGCCCCAGGGCTGCCCTGAATAAGAAAATAGGAAACTTATCAAGCTTTCTTACCCCTACTGGACAGTAGCAGTTGACTTTTCCAATCCATTTAACCAGGATTTTAGACTATATTTCCCTAAATCTCTCCTTGAAAAATAGCCAATATATTCCTGGGCTTTTTGGCTTTGTTATAAACCCATTGTTGTCAAAGGCAGCCAAGAACAGGCCACACCCCTTAACAACATTCTTATTTACCTCATCCTTCTGAGCTAAAGCTTCCGTGGTCTGCCATCCACATTGTCATAAACAATAACTTCAGCACACTTGCTATAGTATGTTTCCTTGCTACTATTCCTAACCACAAAACAGTAACAAATATCTTAGGTTTTTCTTTCAATGCACCACTTCTGTTACCAATACTTCATCAATGTCAGAAATAAAAACCAATTTTCAAAGCGTAAAAGGATTTAATAGTTTTTAGGAATAGGTTCTAGGCTGGACCTCTTGATTAATACAGCATTAGCCCAATAAGGGGATTGCTTCCTTGAGGCCACCTCTGAAATTAAGTTTACCTGGAATCACTGCCACCTCACCACCATCCCCTGAACAGCAGGAGATTGAAAAAGCTTCAGTTGAAATTAAATTTCAAGCATAAGGGCGTTATATCAAGAGGCAACAAATACAACTGTGTTTTACTCACAGGAAGCTAGAAAATGCTCGAAGGGGCTGTAGCAAAACATTGAGTCTGTAAGACAATTGCCTGTGCCTAGATTTGATGTGTGTGGCTCACACAGGTACATACAGATGTAGTACTTAACTCACATGCAGTCTATGAGCCTTAGAAATGTGATTTTATTTTTAAAATTTTTCAGATTGAAAAAATTGTGTAATGGAGATCAAGAGAATGTGTCTGATCAAACTGCCTAATATGCAGGTATTCCCCTTTCACCCTGTTTCAGAAATTATAAATTAATTCTTTCAAAATACCCCTGGATAATCCTTTTAACTCTACCTACAGAAGTCCAATCTCTCACCTGATGGTCGAGATCCTCCACAACCATACCCCTGTATGCACTGCCTGTATCTCCCTATGCACTCCTACTCGCATGCTCTATTCATCAAATAGTCGCTTCCCCCCAAAATGTCACATGTGATCCTGCTTCATAGGTTTACAGCATTTTGATATATCTATTTCTATCTAAATGTTTCTATACTTGAAGATTTAATCCAATCCCTTTGCATAAAACTTTCCCAAACACTTCAGTCCATAGTATCACCTTTGCTCTAGAACTAAAAGTTTCTATTTTCTATTATATTCATTGATCACTTACTCAAATATCTTATGACATTTCATTTGCCATTTTTTTAAAAAATTCTACATTGTTCTCCATCTTTTAATGTGTAAACCCCTATCTACTCAATTGACTTGTGGCATAATCAAGACAGATACTGTGGGGTTTTTTGGGGGTTTTTTTATTGATTAAGTTATTACATATGTGTCCTTATCCCCACTTATCCCCCACCCCCCCAGCCCCACTCATGCCCTCATTCCCCTGTTGTCTGTGTCCATTGGTTAGGCCTATATGCTTGCATACAAGTCCTTTGGTTGATCTCTCCCCTTTACCTCCACCCTCCCTTACCTTCCCTCTGAGGTTTGAGATCTGATCGATGCCTTCTCTGTCTCTGGATCTGTTTTTGTTACT
>NW_006285038.1:930968-934066 GCF_000327345.1 Myotis davidii
AATATAAGCATCTCTATGTTCATAGCAGCACAATTTACAATAGCTAAGATTTGGAAACAGCCTAAGTTCCCATCAGCAGATGAGTGGATTAAAAAACTGTGGTACATCTACACGATGGAATACTGCACTGCGATACTGTGTTTTTCATGTGCATCTTTAAACTCTTTAATTCAGATATACTTGGCTCTTAATATTTATTTGGCTACAGAATTAGCTTAATTCAAAGAATAATTAGAAAGTTAGAAATATCTAAGAAGTCCAAATTATTTCAGATCTACTTGAGAATTCAATTCCCTTGGGGGGAAAAGGGCCAAAGCCCAGTTGAAGCAAAGGATGATACAATAAACTTTATGGGGACATGAACGGTAGGGAAGTGGAAGCCAGGGCCTTGCGAGTTTCCTGGATGACAAGGAGTATAATAAATCCACACTATTTCACTCTTCCAAAATAATGCTCAACCTTTCCTCCCTATAGAGCTAGCTCTGAAAATCTGGAAGAGAACTAAAAACTAAAAGATCAAGGGTCTTCATCTAGTTGATCTGCATTCTTGCAGTTGACCTTATCATTAGAAAATGAAATATAATGAAATCAAAAGAAATCTGGCTTTGAATCTTATCTCTGCCCTTTATTAGTTTGTGGCCAGTGTGGATTTTAATACTTCAGTTTCTTCTTTGGTACCACAGGCATTACTAAAATTAGTATGGGCTACTTAAGCCAATTAATAGGAACTCCCTACGATTTTAACCATGTTTTGTTTTCTTAATATCTCTATATTCTGAAGTTCATTTTTAATGAAATTTATTGGGGTGGCTGTAAAATTATATAGGTTTCAGGAGTAAAATTCTATATCATCTGTATATTGTACTGTGTGTTCCCCACCCCAAGTCAAGTCTCCTTCCATAACCACTTCCATAGCTGTTTGTACATGTGCTCATTTTCCTCAGAAAATGTATTTATGAGGCTTGAGCTCATTGAATATGTCTGATTTCATTGCATTCAGAAACCACATCACATTTAACAATGACAAAGATTTCCTAACAATGCATTTACATTATTATTCAGTTCATTTATCTTCACTGAGATCTTAACATTTAGAATATATTTAATTTTTTTTTTTTTTAGTCCTCACCCAAAGATATGTTTTTATCGATTCTGGGGAAGCGGAGGGGAGAGAAAGAGAGGTGAGAGAGAAACATCTATTGGTTGCCTCCCACA
Organism: Myotis davidii; assembly: GCF_000327345.1. Taxonomy (NCBI): domain Eukaryota; kingdom Metazoa; phylum Chordata; class Mammalia; order Chiroptera; family Vespertilionidae; genus Myotis; species Myotis davidii. Next base: position 932,184 of record NW_006285038.1, read on the forward strand.
TGCACTCAACCAGGGATCAAACTCGAAACCTAGGTATGTACCCTGACCCACAATCGAAACCACAACCTTACTGGGAATCAAACATGTAAACTTTTGGTATACAGGATGACACGCCAACCAACTGAGCACCCTAGCCAGGACAAGAATATATTTTACCATTTTTAGCATTGCCACACAGTAATCATGACAACTAGTTTTGGTACTTGTTATAACTGATGATATAGTACAATAGAAATAGCTTCACCAAAGCTATGAAAAACTAATTGAGTGAGGACTGGAGTTATTAGTATTATAATATGAATATAAGCAAAAATTAAGTATCATCGGACCTTCTTATTTTAATTACGTACGCAAACATTCTTAATCAGCATATAATTAAATTTAAGAGGAAGTACATTGTGTGCTAATTGCCATTGATTATTAATAATATGCTTATTTATGCATGCAAACTCTATAATGGCATATATCTCAACTGTTTCTGAATGACAAAACCGAGCTCTGCATAATGAAACTGTTAATGAGATGGAGTCTTGCAAGAACTATCAGACAATAAAATAGCTCTGACCTTAGAATTGTTTTTCTCTAACTTTTCCTTTGGAAACATTAGAGCAAGCCACATGAATTCAGGTAAGAGAACATCAATAATTATATCCTGCTGCATTTTATCAATCATGTTTTATTTTCTGGGATAATAGATGTTTGGGAAATATTTCATTAAAATATAAATAGTTAATGTGCACTAAAAGTATAACCTTTATTTTAGTTTTCAATTATTTTTTATTTTATTCAGCCACTATATATAATTAGAAATTACTTTCATTATAAGCTGATGTCCTATTTTCCTTTATTCATTCACTTAATATTATCTAACTAGAGCAGTGATGGCGAACCTATGACACATGTGTCAGAGGTGACATGCAAACTCATTTTTTTGGTTGATTTTTCTTTGTTAAATGGCATTTAAATATATAAAATAAATATCAAAAATATGTCTTTGTTTTACTATGGTTGCAAATATCAAAAAATGTCTATATGTGACATGGCACCGGAGTTAAGTTAGGATTTTTCAAAATGCTGACACGCCAAGCTCAAAAAGTTCACCATCACTGAACTAGAGGCCCAGTGCACAAAAATCATGTGTGTGGGGTGGGAGGTTGCACCCTCTCACAGTCCGGGACCCCGCAGCTAGGGTCCCCAGGCTGCCAGCAGCTGGCTCCACCCCCGCTGCTACCACTGCTTGACATCCTTGCGGTACTGGGCCCTCCCCCACTCCTCTGCTACCAGTCGCCTCCCTCTGCGGGCGACAGCCATGGGGTGTGATTGCTTGGATGGCCTGGGCATCCTTCTTTGGGGTGATCGATTGCAGGCCTCCATCTGCAGAGCAATCATGGGGCGATGATGGGGCCCCCCAACCAATCACATTGCACCCGCCTTGGCTGGCCTGGTGCCAGTGCGTGTTGTAACGTGGTCATTCTGTTGTTCATTTGGTTGATCGATTTGCATATTACAGTTTTATTATTATAGATGGTTCCTTGTTTATTAAGCACCTACTGCATGCCACACACTGCTGTAGTCACTGGGGATACCACAGTGAGCAATGTATACTCCTTCCCTCATGGAGCTTGTGAGCTAAACTTGTGAGATGGTGGTGGAGAGGTGACACAGATAATATTTAGGGTATTATTCGATAATACATGTTAAAGAGAAATATAAAGCAAAAAAGAGAACAAAAGGTTGATGGGGGAGGTAGAGGTTTTATATATGTTAGCTAGGGAAGACAAAACTGAGATGGTGACATCAGAGTTCAGACCTGACTAAAGGAAGTAAAGGATCCAACCATAAGGATATCCCAGGGAAAACATTCCAGGAAAGAGAGCTGCAAG
>NW_006285038.1:934546-935198 GCF_000327345.1 Myotis davidii
CCATTATCTATCTATATTCCTATGAGTTTTGCCATTAAAAAATCCTTGTATGTTTCAGGAGAGAATAATAGTCAATGTGTTTACTTTTTTATCTTCACACAAAACTGCATACCCAGTGCTCATACATCAATCGGATGGCGATCAATGAGCTATAAAGTGAGCATCACTTAATAAGCATATGGTACATTTGGTTGCAGGTGTATAAAAGCTCTGTAAAATCCTAAACCCAAATGATCTCTTTCTAGTGAGTATTTTAAGTATGCAATATATCTTCGAATTAATTAAAACACATTTACTAAGAATATGTACTGTTTTAAAGGATCTGGAGTCTTCAAATTAGAAAAAATGTTGAATCTACCCGCATATAAGTCATTTTAATTAAAATTAACTTAAATGTGCACACTGTTTCACCTTCTGAGTCTGGAGAAACAACATAAAATAACATCACAATTGTAAAACAGAATGCCTATTGATTTCTATTAATTGAACAAATCTGAAAGTTCATTGCATCAAATACCAACTGCCTTTGAAAAAAAAAAAAAAACACTATACACTGGTACATTTTAAACTTTTTGTACCTGTACAGGACAGAGTGTTTAATATGATGAAACAATAAAGAATACTGCCATACTACCCTTGAATCATAATTTTA
>NW_006285038.1:937143-939035 GCF_000327345.1 Myotis davidii
CCTGGGGGCCAGAAGCTGGCTCCACCCCCGCTGCTACCACTGCTTGACATCCTTGCGGTACTGGGCCCTCCCCCACTCCTCTGCTACCAGTCGCCTCCCTCTGCGGGCGACAGCCATGGGGTGTGATTGCTTGGATGGCCTGGGCATCCTTCTTTGGGGTGATCGATTGCAGGCCTCCATCTGCAGAGCAATCATGGGGCGATGATGGGGCCCCCCAACCAATTACATTGCACCCGCCTTGGCTGGCCTGGTGCCAGTGCGTGTTGTAACGTGGTCATTCTGTTGTTCATTTGGTTGATCGATTTGCATATTACAGTTTTATTATTATAGATGGTTCCTTGTTTATTAAGCACCTACTGCATGCCACACACTGCTGTAGTCACTGGGGATACCACAGTGAGCAATGTATACTCCTTCCCTCATGGAGCTTGTGAGCTAAACTTGTGAGATGGTGGTGGAGAGGTGACACAGATAATATTTAGGGTATTATTCGATAATACATGTTAAAGAGAAATATAAAGCAAAAAAGAGAACAAAAGGTTGATGGGGGAGGTAGAGGTTTTATATATGTTAGCTAGGGAAGACAAAACTGAGATGGTGACATCAGAGTTCAGACCTGACTAAAGGAAGTAAAGGATCCAACCATAAGGATATCCCAGGGAAAACATTCCAGGAAAGAGAGCTGCAAGAGCAAAGACCTTGTAGCATAGAATGTAGCATAGGCCCTGTAGTGAGTTCATGGAGTGGTAGAATCTGTTATAGTTCATGTGCATTACTGGGAGTGTGTGTGTGGGGGTGGGGAGGGATGGGGGCGTTGAGGAGAGCTGAAATCTACCTCTGTCTCTGAAAAAAAATGTTTATATAACTATGTCATGATTTGTTTTTTAAGGCATGTAAATTATTTCCTCACAATGGAGAAAAATATTTACTCTTTCATCACCCCAAACTATCCCCCCTTAACACATCTCCCATAAAAATTTAGTTGAAATATATAGTGTTAACATTATAACTATGTAAATTCTATTCTTAGCATTCTTAGAAGAAACATGCATTAATATTGGTTACTTTTGTTTCCTGCATACGTTTCTGTTTCCTATAGTATTAATAATTTCCCTTTTTAAAAAATTCCACATTCAGTATAAACTCAACCTCAAACTCTTTGCCACTTGTCTGAATATCTTCCCAAGCATTCAACTTAAACTCAATGAAAGTTACATAGTTGCTTGTTTTTATTTCTCTCACTGCTTCTTAGTTGTATTTTTAACTAATCTTCCTGTTTTAAGGTTAAAACACTGCCTCTTGTAGGGGTTCCTGTTGCCACCAATTCATAAGACCTTCATGACATTCAGAGAGCTTAAATTCAAATACTTCTTGGCTTTCCCAACTTGTGACTTTAAGATTCAACTTTCTGGTGAATTCTTAGTCTCATTACTACTGGTTTATCCAGTTACTAGCTCCCAAATTTCGTCTCTTTGGTTTTATCCTCTCCCATTATCTATCTATATTCCTATGAGTTTTGCCATTAAAAAATCCTTGTATGTTTCAGGAGAGAATAATAGTCAATGTGTTTACTTTTTTATCTTCACACAAAACTGCATACCCAGTGCTCATACATCAATCGGATGGCGATCAATGAGCTATAAAGTGAGCATCACTTAATAAGCATATGGTACATTTGGTTGCAGGTGTATAAAAGCTCTGTAAAATCCTAAACCCAAATGATCTCTTTCTAGTGAGTATTTTAAGTATGCAATATATCTTCGAATTAATTAAAACACATTTACTAAGAATATGTACTGTTTTAAAGGATCTGGAGTCTTCAAATTAGAAAAAATGTTGAATCTACCCGCATATAAGTCAAGCACAATAAAATTAACTTAAATGTGCACACT
>NW_006285038.1:939060-940307 GCF_000327345.1 Myotis davidii
CCTTCTGAGTCTGGAGAAACAACATAAAATAACATCACAATTGTAAAACAGAATGCCTATTGATTTCTATTAATTGAACAAATCTGAAAGTTCATTGCATCAAATACCAACTGCCTTTGAGGAAAAAAAAAAAACACTATACACTGGTACATTTTAAACTTTTTGTACCTGTACAGGACAGAGTGTTTAATATGATGAAACAATAAAGAATACTGCCATACTACCCTTGAATCATAATTTTAAAAAGACAACCATATGATAATTATGCACAAAGCTACATGTTAAAATATTTAATTCTTATTGGAATATTTAACTAAATGTACTTTAAAACGCCATATATTTCTAAAACTACAAGATTGATTATCTTTGTTCCTATAGTTTGTACAGCACACTGCTTTATATAAAGTATGCATTCAAAGATATGTGAATGAATATAGGAAAACACTGGAGGTGGGGGGCGGGGGGATGAATAGGCCAAGAGTTCAAAGGATTTTCAGGGCAGCACAATAGTCATATGATATTATAATGATGGATACATGCCATTATACATATGTCCACACCCGTAGCATGTACAACACAAGGAGTGAACTGCAATGTAAACAATGGATTTGGGGTGATAATTATGTGTCAGTGTAGGTTCTTGGATTGTAACAGACGCTCCATTCTGGTGCACTGGTTCTTAGGCAGATGCCCCAGATATTTTATAGACCAGTGATGGCGAACCTTTTGTGCTCGGTGTGTCAGCCTTTTGAAAAACCCTAACTTAACTCTGGTGCCATGTCACATGTAGAAATTTTTTGATATTTGCAACCATAGTAAAACAAAGATTTATATTTTTGATATTTATTTTATATATTTAAATGCCATTTAACAAAGAAAAATCAACCAAAAAAAATGAGTTTGCATGTCACCTCTGACACACGTGTCATCGGTTCACCATCACTGTTATAGACAGTATTTTCATTAGATGATCTTGGAGCTATATTATGAGAAAAGTAATCAGTTGGATATTAAAGACTTCAAGAAAATACAGATTATAAACATTTTAAGTCTCATTTTATAATCAGCAACCTTAAAACTACTAAGCTGTGTACTATAATAAAAAATCAAAAAGCACCTATCTCAGAAGGAAATATTTTACAATCATTGTTTACAATGTTCACTATATGCTAGGAAAAAAAACTTGCTCAAATTCCCCCTAAACTATATGTCCAAACACACCACTTCTATCTATCTATCTGTGTACA
>NW_006285039.1:0-707 GCF_000327345.1 Myotis davidii
TAGCACAGTTATGTAACAACCAACTCCATTCACAAAAAGAAGGTAACAGAGGAAGAAGACCTTTTAACCCAGGTCCAGTGTCCAGGATGAAAGGACCACACCCAAATTTCTCCTTCTCTTCTTTAGTGGCATATTCCCATGACTCCCTGGTCTTGCCTGGAAGATTCCATCCTCAACTCATACTTTTTCTCATGAGGACTTTTTTCCCTTTCATCCCAGCCATTTCCCCACAAACCAATGTCCTTCTGAACTCACTCTGTTGTCTTTCCAGGCACTAAAGACATCCATGGGGGTGAAAAGATGTCTTTAAGGGAGTTAAAGGAAAGGAGCCTTTCCAAAAATCCCTACCCCTTCAAGAAAACCTATGAAAGCTATAAAGCCAACAATATGTGGCCATCATCACAGGCCAAAAGAGGAACTGGATAAAAACAATCCAGATAAAGACCAAGACAATATAGAAAAATTCACCACCTTGAGTGATAACTTGAGCAGTCATTAACTTCAGAGCAAGACCAAAGACCTCAGAACTATCTATGAAGTCTCTGAAGTCTAGCCCCCATCAAATGCTGACAGTGTGGAAGCCAAATTTTACACCAATAGTGATGATTAAAATAAAATTGATAAGTGGTTCACTTCCAGTGTTAGCATAATCTGCAGACAATTTTTATTAAATTTATTGGGATAACATCCTATCTAATAATAGACAC
>NW_006285039.1:857-5803 GCF_000327345.1 Myotis davidii
CCTTCTGGAAATCTTCCGGATGTCCTTCCAGACAAAATCATGGTGACAGGGCCGAGGCAGAGGCTGTTAGGGGTGATCAGGCTGGCAGGAGAGAGCAGTTGGGGATGATCAGGCCATCAGGGGAGAACAATTTGGGGGATCAGGTTGGCAGGGGAGGGCAATTGGGGGTGATAAGGCTGGCAGAGGGGGGGCAGTTGGGGGCAATCAGGCTGGCAGGGTAGGCAGTTGGGGGCGATCAGGCCATCAGGAAAAGGTGGTTAGGAACAATCAGGCCAGCAGGCAAAGGCAATTAGGGGCTTCAGGCCGGCAGGCAGAGTGGTTGGGGCGATCAGGCAGGCAGGCGAGCGGTTAGGAGCCGTGGTGCTGGATTGTGAGAGGAATGCCCAACTGCAGAATCAGGCCTAAACCAGCAGTTGGACATCCCCTGAGGGGTCCCAGATTAGAGAGAGTGCAGGCCAGGATGAGGGACCCCCTACCACCACCATGCATGAATTTTATGCACCTGGTCTCTAGTAAAAGCTATAAAAAATACAGATAAAGGAGCTGTCTCCTAAACATTCCTCTCCAGGCCTGGTATTCTGTTTTGTTTTATTTTTTTCTCAGACCTGATTCCAGCTGTACATAAATCTCAAGAAGAAGATTGTTATCTCTCTGAGCCTATTTCCCTGGGAAAAGGAGAAAGTCTTAGTGATATTTTGCTGGTGTTTAACCTCTTCTAGAATGCTCAAGACTGTTAGCTGAGCTTTTCCTGAGAGCCATTTGAGGAATGCAAAGGAAGGAAAAGAACTTGAGACCCTAAAATCTTTTAAATAATAAATACCAGAGGGACTCAGCATTCTGGGAGCAATGTTTACTTCCTGTCATCTTTTACTACCTAGAGGAAGTGATTAGAAATGTCCCATGGCAGGAAGGAAAGACCTCTATCCAGATTTATCACCCCAAACTGTTCCTGGTTCTGACTATAACCCTCCCCAAGCACAATAGTCCACTAGGCTACAATATTCTGGGTCCTACTATAAGAATGTAGGGGGGGGGGGGGTTTGCAAGGTGACTTATGGGCCTGGACATCAGACAACTCTTGGTTAGAATCTAAGCTCATCCACTTCTGTTGTGTAACCCCAAGCAACTTACCTAACTACTCTAAGCCCCACTTTCCTCATGTGTAAACTAAAAATCATACTCTGATTCTTCATGAAGATAACCAATAATGTACGCAATTGAGTGTTTAGTTTACATGTGTACTAAAAAAAAGGTGAAGGTTTCTTTCCTCAGGAGTTCCTACTCACAGAACAGCTCCTAGGAAACATTCTGTAATCTTTCTGGGCCAAAATTTCTACATCTGCAGAACTGATGTGGGATGAGAAAGAGTCTGGCCCTCAGAAGAGATGTGGACCTAAATGGGATGAGGTCATGCATTACCAAATACATTTATTATGTCTCAAAAGCAAATGTAAGAAAAACCTGTAGTTAGAGACACCAAATATCTAATGATTTTACCAGCTAGTTTAGAGGCCAATATGAATTTCATCCTAGTCAGCTCCTGACTTTGGTTTGTTCTGTAAAGTTAGGTTTGGAAAAGCAGTAGATTCCTGGATCCAGGCCTAGGTCCTAAGATGGTGAGAGAAATAAACTATTCATTCTGAGTGAGTTAACTATTACAAACCTAAATCACAGGCTGTACATACTGGAAGGAAGGCTTTTCCACTTGCTACACCTGCCCAGGTAGAAGGGGATTTCAGGGCTAGCACTAAGCTCAGGACCACTTGAGAGTTTGTATCCAGTGCCATAGGAATAAATAAGAAAAGGGGGCAAACACAAAGTCTCTCTGATGGAGTCCAAACTGACCAAGGCGGCCTCATTTTGACCCTCCCCGAGCTCATATGCATATTCACTCATGCTGTGTAACCAGGAGCATGGAACCAAGAGGAAATAAGACAAGGATTTTTCTACCCAGGAGAGATTTTCTGATGGCACCTTGTTGGAGACAATGGGATAGGGGATTAAGAGATTTTCATACTGAAAATGCTTTGATTCTACTTATCAAAATCACCAGGTCTTGTTCAGCCAAGGCTGCCTCCTCCAATGGTCAGGGCTATGGCCACCTAAAGGGCAGTTTCTCCCCTTGCTGGGATCATAGAACAAAGGAGATTGGGGAAAACATCCACTATTGAACTGCCTGAAAAACTTAAAGTGCTGTATAAATGTTAGGAACAGCAATTTTTACTGTACTGAATGATCCTGCTTGCTAGACATAAGGTCACTCCTGAATTTAATTTTGTCCCAAATCAAATAGTACACTAGTTAACTTGTGTTGGATTTTTCCATCTGACTTTAGGAAGCTCTTTGGAGAAAACACAGTTTTCTCCAAGTTACCTGGAGGTAATTTTTTAATAGGAAATATCAGGATTATGTCACTGAAACAGCCCTAAGAAATCCTTTAAACACATACCCATGTTATGGATAGAGAAACTGAGGCATGGAAATGGAACACATGATGTTAGAAAATAAATCAAGATGAAAGACAGTCACTGAGATTTAGGTCTGACAACAAAAGGCTCGTTTTCATAAAATTTTGCCTATTCCCAGATATAGTCACTTCCCCAAGGATCTTAAAAGAGTATATTTGAAAGAACAAATCCTCACCCATTCGCACCACTGAAGCAACTCAGAAATAAATCTTCCAGCCTCAAAGTAAACACTGTAGCCTGATACAAGAGGCCCTCAGTTAGAGGCAGATGGTAAAGAGAGAAGCATTAAAGCAATGAACACAATAGTTCAAACTGTAACAGGTAATACTGATTCAGTACCTCAAGTTTTTACTCTGTACCTAATGCCCAACACACAATCTCTCCTTTTATCTTCACATTAACCCTGCAGGGTAGGTTGGGATATCCCCATTTTGTAGATGAAAGAACTGAGGTTTAAAACAGTTAAGTAGTCCAGCCAGCTTGGGTCAGTGGTTGAGCATGGACCTATGAACCATGAGATCATGATTCTATTCCCACTCAGGACATATGTCCAGGTTGTGGGTTTGATCCCCACTGTGGGGCATGCAGAGATAACTGATCAATGATCCTCTCTCATCATTGATGTTTCTCTCTCTCCCTCTCCTTTCTGCTCTGAAATCAATAAAAATATATTTAAAACTAGAGGCTTGGTTATGCCTTATTGGTTTAATGCTTAAGCACCAGGCCACAAGTTGGATATATGTCTGTAAGACTGAACTGAACTGTTCTAAACCGAGTTAAGACTAGGAAATCCAAAAGTTCTTTGGCAATCAGTTTTGGGTTTTCTTCAGTCCCCAGTTGTAACCACCTCTGTAAAGCTTTGTGGAAAATCGAGAATCCTGTTCCTTAAAACAAAGCAAAGCAAAGCCTCCACCCAGATGTGATTGAATATTGCTCCGTGAGGCCAGTAGAATGTGTCCAGGGCTTGAGGGGGGTCCTTCTGGGGCCCCTGGCCAGTCTGGGTGAGGGTCTGAGGGCCGTTTTCAGGCTGGCTAAGCCCCCCAACAGGGACCCTCACCCCATGAGGGTGTGGTCAGCCTGGCTGAGGGGATGATGGCTGTTTGCAGGTTGGCCACGGCCGCCAACCACCCAAGCTCCCAGTGGAGGCTGGCTGGAAGCAGGTATCTGGGATTTATTTATCTTCTATTATTGAAACTTTGTTGCCATGAGCGGAGGCCACAGCCAGCTCACAACAGGCGGGAAGCTTGGCTTCCTCCGTCACCTGGTAACCAAGCCTCCTGCTTACTCCAGCTCCGTGGTTGCTGGCCGCCATCTTGGTTGTGCTAATTTGCATTTGATCGCTCCAATTGGCTGGTGGGCATGGCTTAGGGCATAGTGAAGGTATGGTCAATTAGCATCTTTGTCTTTTATTAGTGTGGATGGTTGAGTAATTTGTCCGAGGGCATATAGCTAAGGAGTGGGTGGATGTGCTGTCTTTATAACTCAAATTTGACTAAACCAAAGATCTGGGAGCTTAATTTTTAGTCTCTTGCACAGAAACTCAAGATTCAAATGCCAGCTCCATTTGAAAGCTTCCCGATCCTTCCAAAGAGAACCTCTTTCTCCCTCTACTGAATTTCCATGTCACCACTACCAGTCTGGCATTCTCAATATTTGTGCTTATGTCTTATTTCTTTCATAAGCTGTGAGCTTCATTTTTTTCTTTATTGATTAAAGTATTACATATGTGTCCTTATCCCCCCATTACCCATTCACTCATACCCTCAGCCTCCTGGTGTCTGTGTCCAATGGTTAGACTTATATGCATGCATACAAGTCCTTCAGTTGATCTCCCCCTCATACCCCCACCCTTCCCTATTTTCCCTCTCAGGTTTGACGGTCTGATCGATGCTTCTCTATCTCTGGATCTGTTTTTGTTCATCAGTTTATTTGTTCATTATATGCCATAAACGTGTGAGATCATATGATATTTATCTTTCTCCAACTAGCTTATTTCACTTAACATAATGCTCTCCAGTTCCATCCATGCTGTTGCAAATTGTAAGAATTTCTTCTTTTTAACCACAGCCCAGTATTCCATTGTGTAGATGTACCACAGTTTTCTAATCCATTCATCTGCTGATGGGCACTTAGGCTGTTTCCAAACTTTAGCTATGATAAATTGTGCTGCTATGAACATAGGGGTCCATATGTGCTGTCTGATTGGTGTTTCTAATTCCTTGGGATATATTCCTAGAAGAGGGATCACAGGGGCAAATGGAAACAGTAATTTAAAATCTGTTAGGTTTTTGCTCATCCTGCACAATATAAGAGAATACTCTGTAATCTTGATTTTATTAACAGCTCAGAACTGAAATATATTACCAGGGAAGTACTTTTTGAAACGCTTACCCAATATCAGTTTGGATGTCATTTCGGTGCCATATCTTTATTTTTCCTGATGCAAATCATTAAAAGATTCTACTAATATTATTTTAG
>NW_006285039.1:6086-6504 GCF_000327345.1 Myotis davidii
GTAGTGGCATATGTTTATTTTCTCTTTAATTTCAATTGCCCTAGGAGATGTATCAGTGGAGATATTGCTTTGGAATATGTCTAAGAGTTTGCTGCCATAGTTATCTAATATTTTTACATTTTTCCATCTTATGTTTAAGTCCTTTATAAATTTTGAGTTTATTTTTGTGTATGGTGTAAGTTGGTAGTCTAGTTTTATTTTTTTGCATCTATCTGTCCAATTTTCCAAAGACCCTTTATTAAAGAGACTGTTTTGACTCCATTGTATGTTCTTGCCTACTTTGTCAAATATTAATTGAGCATAGTGATTTGAGTCGATTTCTGGCTTTTCTATTCTGTACTATTGGTCTGTATGTCTGTTCTTGTGCCAGTACCAGGCAGTTTTGAAAACAGTAGCTTTGTAATACAGCTTGATAGTT
>NW_006285039.1:7332-13449 GCF_000327345.1 Myotis davidii
AGGTATCTTAATTTTTTTGGTGCAATGGTAAATGGGATTGCTTTTTAAGTCTCTCTTTCTGTAAATTCATTATTGGTGTATAGAATGCCATAGATTTTTTTTGGCGTTAATTTTGTATTCTGCTACATTTCCAAATTCATTTATTAATTCTAATAATTTTTTGATGGAGCCTTTAGAGTTTTCTATGTACAGTATCATGTAATCTGCAAATAACAGTTTTACTTCTTCTTTTCCAATTTGGACGCCTTTTATTTCTTCTTCTTGTCTGGTCACAATGGCTAGCACTTCCAGTACTATGTTGAACAGAATTGGTGAGAGTGGGAATCCCTGTCTTGTTCCTGTTCTTAGGGGAAATGGTTTTAGTTTTTGCCCATTGAGTATGATGTTAGTTGTTGGTTTGTCATTCATGGCTTTTATTATATTGCGGTATGATCCTTCTATTCCCACCTTGCTGAGAGTTTTTATCAAGAAATTGTGTTGGATTTTGTCAAATGCTTTTTCTGCATCAATTGATATGATTATGTGATTTTTATCTCTCAATTTGTTAATGTGTTTTTTCATGTTTATTGGTTTGCGGATATTGTACCAGCCTTGCATCCCCCGGGATAAATCCTACTCGGTCATGGTGTATGATCTTGCTGATGTACTGCTGGATCTGATTTGCTAGGATTTTGTTGAGGATTTGGGCATCTATGTTCATGAGGGATATTGGCCTGTAATTCTCTTTCATTGTGTTGTCTTCATCTGGTTTTGGTATTAGGGTAATGCTGGCTTCATAGAATGAGCTTAGAAGTGCTCCTTACTCTTGAATTTTTTGGAATAGTCTAAGAAGTATAGGTTTTCTTTTTCTTTGAATATTTGGTAAAACTCCCCTGTGAAGCAGTCAGGTCCCAGGATTTTGTTTGCTAGAAGCTTTTTGATGACTGCTTCAATTTTCTCCATAGTTACTGGCTTATTAAGATTTTTAGATTCTTCCAGATTGAGTTTTGGAAGATTGTATTTTTCTAGGGATATGTCCATTTGTAGTCTAGTTTGCTGTAATGGAGTTCTTCATAGTATTTTTTAATAATCCTTTGTATTTCTGTGAGGTCGGTTGTTATTTCGCTTCTTTTTTTCTCATTTTGTTTATTTGGGTCCTCTCTCTTTGCTTCTTGGTGAACCTGGCTAGAGTTTCATCAATCTTGTTGATCCTTTCAAAGAATCAGCCCTTGGTTTCATTGATATTTTGTATTTTTTTGTTTTGTCTCTATGTCATTTTTTTCTGCTCCTTTCTTCTGCTTACTCTAGGCCAGTGATGGCGAACCTATGACAAGCGTGTCAGAGGTGACACGCGAACTCATTTTTTGGTCAATTTTTCTTTGTTCAATGTCATTTAAATATATAAAATAAATATCAAAGGTATAATTCTTTGTTTTACTATGGTTGCAAATATCAAAATAATTCTATATGTGGCATGGCGCCAGAGTTAAGTTAGGGTTTTTCAAAGTGCTGACACACCGAGCTCAAAAGGTTTGCCCTCACAGCTGTATGCCCTTCTTGTTGCTCTCATTCTTATTCTTGAAATTTTATAGTTAGATTATTTATTACCACTTTTTCTTGTTTTTTGAGGTAGGCCTATAGAGCTATAAACTTCCCTCTCAAGACTGCTTTCACTGTGTCCTATAGATTTTGGATTGTTGGGGTTGGAGCACATACACAGCAGTAATGAAGTGAAACATTAAGAAAAAAGTTAAAAGAAAGATAACAATTCCTGACCTTTACTTGTGGTTAATAAATACTAAAAAACATAAAGCACATATGTACATATGTTGAAATGACAGAATTTTTTTTTTCTTATAAATAAATGGGAGATGGCGATGTAACCAGGAAACGATGTACTTCGAGTCCAACGTAACCTGAGGACTGTCTGTAATAATGGTATTGTTGTTGATCTCTCTGATAAAGTCCTCCAGAAGTTTTTTTAATATATGTTAGGTGCTACTGCATTGGGTGCATATGTGTTTACCAGGGTTATATCCTTTTGTTGTATTGATCTATTTAGGATTGTGAAGTGGCCTTCTTATCTCTTGTTATGGCCTTCACTTTGAGGTCTATTTTGTCAGATATAAGTATTGCTACCCCAGTTTTTTCTCATTTCCATTTGCCTGAAAGATATTTTTCCATCTCTTCACTCTCAGTCTTTGTTGGTCCCTTGTTCTTAGGTGGGTCTATTGTAGACAGCATGTATATGAGTCATATTTTTTTTTTATGCATTCAGCCACTTGATGTCTTTTGATAGGAGCATTTATTCCATTTATGTTTAATGTTATTATTGATAGGTAATTGTTTGTAGTTCTTTTTATTTTTTGTGCTTGCATTCCTTCTTCCCTTTTTATTTCTTCTTTTCACACCAGTCGCTTTAGCATTTCTTGCATTGCTGGCTTTGTAATGATAAACTCACTTACCCCTTTTTTTTTAATTTGTGAAGCTCCTCATTTCCCTTCAATTTTGAATGGTAGTCTTGCTGGATAGAGTATTCTTGGATTCAGTCCCTTGCTTTGCATTACTTTGAAAATTTCCTTCCATTCCTTTCTGGCCTGATATGTTTTTGTTGAGAAATCATTTGATAATCTAATGGGAGATCCCATGTATGTAACTTTCTGTCTCTTTCTTGTAGCCTTTAAAATTCTCTCTTTGTCCTGAATGTTTGCTATTGTAATTATGATGTGTCTGGGTGTGGGTCTTTTTGGTTTCATCTTCTTTGGGACTCTCTGCGCTTCTGTCACTTTTTTCTTTTCCACATCAGGGTCGTTTTTTGACATATCTTCAAATAAATTTTGTTAGCCTTGTTCCTCTTCTTGTCCTTCTGGCACCCATATTATTCATATGTTGCTTTGTTTCATGTTGTTCCAAATCTCCCTTAGGCTCTCCTCCTGTTCTTTTTTCTTTCTTTCACCATTTATAGTTCAGTTTGGTGTGTTTTGCTTCCCTGTCTTCTAATTTGCTAATTTGGTACTCTGCTTCTCCTAATCTACTGTTGAAACTTTTCATGGTGTTTTTAATTGCAGCTATATCACTCATTTATTCTTGATTCTTACTTAAGTTGATTTTTTTCATCCATCTGGTTTATGAACTGTATGATCCTTATTCTGAATTAATTTTTCTGGCATACTGTATGCCTCTGATTCACTTAGCTGTTTTTCTGGAGATTCCTCCTTTTCTTTCCTTTGGCGGTTTCTCTGTCTCCCCATTTTTGCTCTCACCAAAGGATGTAGGCGTCAAGTTATACAGGGGTTGCTCCTTGGGCTGGAGCGACTCCTGATGAGGTGGATGCTCCTTGGTCAGTCACAGCAGATTTGGCTGCAGCTCTTCTGGCAGCAATGGTGGCTCCTCTGGCTAGAGGGGACAGGCTGCTTGGGCAGCTGTCACTCCTTGAATGGGTCAGGCTGCTCATGAGGCTGCTGCTCCTTGGACAGGGGTCGGCTGCACGGGGCTGCTGAGGCTGTGAGCTTCTTGAGAATATTGGATGAGTCTATGCATATGTGTTTGTGTGTGTGTGTGTGTGTGTGTGTGTGTGTGTATGTGTGTGATGTGTGTGGTGCATGCATGATGAGCATCTAGCCAGGGCCCAGCACATAGAAAGGATTTGTATGTGATAAATGTTTGTTGACTTACCAATTTACTCAAGGATGTTGCTAAGGATACTCAGATTTGCAGAGAACCTATGAGGAAATGACTAGTCAGGTTCATATTCCTCTCTTTCTACAAGCTTGGAGATCAAATAGCATCTTTAGGGTCTACCTGAAGGCAGATTCCTAACATCAAATCTTTTTGACTCCACCTCTATAACCATGGAAATTCCTATCTTATTCTTACCTTTTTTCTAGAAAAAAATGAGACCTTCAGAGATTAGCTGTATGGCTGACAGAAGTAGAAGGGTTGGACTTATTATAAACAGGAGGTTTTGAGTAACCAAAACCTTCCAGAACTCAAAGGCAGGTGCTGGTAACAGGTTAATTAAACCCCTTTCTCATGTTAAAGAAATCATTATGGGTTAAAACTGAAAATTTCCATGGAGAAATGAGGATTATACAGACAGGTAAATGGAGACCTAGATAGGGGATAGTATTGCTGCAGTGTCACACGGTTTTTATTTTATTTTAAAAATTAAATCTTTACTGTTGAAAGTATAACATATGTGCCCTTTTCCCCCCACAGACCCATTTTAGGCTTCCCCCATGCCTCTCAACCCAGGCCTTCACCACCTTATTGTCTGTGTCCATGGGTTTTGCATATATGGATATAAGTTATTTGGTTGATCTCTTCCCACCCACACCCACCTTCCCTCTGATATTTGACAGTCTGTTCCATGCTTCTATGTCTCTGGATGTATTTTGTTCAACAGTGTGTTGTTTTTTGTATATTTTTTTCATTAGAGTTCACATATATAATACTTGTCTTTCTCTGACTGGCTTATCTTAACTTATATAATACTCTCCAGGTCCCTCCATGCTGTCTCAAAGGAAAAGAGATCCTTCTTTTTCATTGCTGCATAATATTCCATGGTGTAAATGTACCACAGCTTTCTTATCCACTCATCTACTGATGGGAACTTGGTTGTTTCCAGATCCTAGCTATTGTAAATTGTGCTTCTATGAACATACGAGTGCATACATTCTTTCTGATTGGTTTTTCGGGTCTCTTAAGATATATTTCTGGAAATGGGATCACTGGGTCAAATGGCAGTTCCAAAAATTTAATAGTTCCATATTATTCTTTTTGAGGAAACTCCATACTGTTTTCCACAATGGCTGCACAAGTCTGCATTCCCACCAGCAGTGTACTAAGATACCTTTTTATCCACATCCTCACTAACAATTGTCATTTGTTGATTTGTTGATGGTGGTCATTCCCAGGTATGAGGTGCTACCTCATTGTTGTTTTAATATGCATCTCTCTAATGAAGTGTGACTTTGAGCATTTTTTTGTATGTTTCTTGGCCATCTGTATGTTCTCTTTAAAGAGTATTTATTTAGGACCCTTGCCTATATTTTAATTGGATTGTTTGTCTTCCTTTTGTTAAGTTGTATGAGTTCCTTATATATTTTGGATTTTAACCCTTTGTCAGACGTATCTTTATCAAATATACTAGAAGCCTGGTGGATGGATTCGGGCACTGGTAAGGTCCTTCAGCCTGTCCTGCAGACATCCCCCAAGGGGTCCTGGATTGCCAGAGGGGACAGGCCAGGCTGAGGGACCTCACCGGTGCAAGATCAAGGCCAGGGACAGACCATGGGAGGGCTCCAGGGCGTGTCCAGCCTCTCTCACCCAGTCCCATTCGGGGGTGATTGGGGCCATCTCACCCAGTCCTGATCAGCGCCAATCGGGGCTGTCTTGCCCAGTCCCAATCAGAGCTTATCCAGACGGGCCAGCCAGGGAGGAACCACAGGAAGGCTCTAGGGTATATCCAGCTCCTGTCACTCAGTCCCAATTGGACGGACCCCAGCTACAAGCTAACCTACTGGTCGGAGCATCTTCCCCCTGGTGGTCAGTGTGTGACACAGGGACTGGTTGAACAGTCAATGAACAGTCGGACACTTAGCATAATAAGCTTCTATTTATAGGATTCTCTCACACAGTGTGCTCCCTTTTCATTTTGTTGATGGATTCTTTTGCTGTGCAAAAGCTTTTCATTTTGATGTAGTCTCACTTGTTTATTTTCTCCTTAGTTTTATTTACCCTAGGACAATGATGGCAAACCTATGACATACGTGTCAGAGGTGTCTAAAGTTTTACATATGTCTCCTTTTCCCACAATTGATCCCTCAGCCATCGCACCCAGGGCAAAGCTTCACCTCCCCAGTGTCTACGTCAATTGGTTATGCTAATATGCATGCATGCAAGTCCTTTGGTTGCTCTCTAACCCCCACGCCTCCCCTGCCATTTGTCTCTGGATCTATTTTTGTTCATCAGATTATGTTGAACATTATATCCCACATATGAGTGAGATCATGTGATATTTATCTTTCTGTAACTGGCTTATTTTGCTTAGCATAATGCTTTCCAGTTCCATCCATGCCATTGCAAATGGTAAGAATTTTTTACCACAGCATAGTATTCCATTGTGTAGATGTACCC
>NW_006285039.1:13499-13825 GCF_000327345.1 Myotis davidii
ATGGTAAAAGTTTCTTCTTTTTACAGTGGCATAGTAGTCCATTGTGTAAATGTACCACAATTTTTAATCCACACATCTCTTGATGGGCACTTAGGCTGTTTCCAAATCTTAGCTATTGTAAATTATGCTGCTATGAACATAGGGGTGCATATATCCTTTCTGACTGGTGTTTCTGGTTTCTTGGGATATATTCCTAGAAGTGGGATTACTGGGTCAAATGGGAGTTCCATTTTTAGTTTTTTGAGGAAACTCCACACTGTTTTCCACAGTGGCTGCAACAGTCTGCATTCCCACCAGCAGTACAAGAGGGTTCCTTTTTCTCCAGA
>NW_006285039.1:14168-20647 GCF_000327345.1 Myotis davidii
GGAGTGTCAGCAGCACTAAGGATGTCTTACTGCAGCTTAGGCCTGCTCCCCGCTGGCAAGTGGACATCTCCAGAGGGCTCCTGGGCTACCAGAGGGATGTCTGACTGCCAGCTTAGGCCCAATCTCCCAAGGAGCGGGTCTAAGCCAGCAGGTGGTCATCCCCTGAGGGATCCCAACTGCGGGAGGGCACAGGCCAGGCTGAGGGACACCCCGAATGCACAAATTTTTGTGCACCAGACCTCTAGTAGTTACTATAATCAGAAATGAAAGTGGAGACATTTCTATCAATTCTAAATAAATACAAGGTATTATAGGAGTACTATTAGAAATTGTACACCAACAATATAGTTAACCTTGATGGAATATACAGGTTCCAAGAAACACAAAATTACGAAGACTGAGTCATTAAAAACCTTATGAAAATCTGAATGGACCCATTCCCTATTAAGTATATTGAATCAGTAGTTTTAAAAAACCTCCTGACAAACAAAAATCCTAGATCACATGGCTTCATTTGTGAATGCTGCCAAATGTTTAAAGAAGAATTACCATCAATTCTGCATAAACTATTCCAAAAATTGGGTGGGAAGGGAATACCTCCTAACTAATTTTAAGAGACCAGTATTGCCTTGATAACAAAATCTGATAAGGTCACAAAAAGAAAAGAATATTATAGGCCAACAGTCCTCATGAATGTTAATAACAAAATTCTTCAACAAAATACTATCGTAATGAACTCAGCAGCATATTAAAGGATTATATACCATAATCAAGTTGGATTTATTCCCAAAATTCAAGAATGGTCCAACCTATGAAAATCAATCCACTTAATATACTATATTAATAGAATAAAGAAAAAACCACAATCATCTCAATAAATTCAAAATTTTTTTACAAAATTCAACATTTCTTAATGATAAAAAAACATTCAATACCCTAGGAATGAAAGGAAACTTTTTCAATAAAGTCCATATATGATGAAACCACAGATAACAATCTAAATGGTGAAAGACTAAAAGCTTTTCCTCTAAAGTCAGAAAGAAGGCAAGGATATCAGGTTTCACCACTTCTACTTAACTTAGTTTTGTAAGTTCTAGCTAGAGCAATTAGGCAAGAAATATAAATAAAAGACATCCACAAATAACATGATTTTATATGCAAAAATGGCAAATATTCCACATAAAATGTGAGACATAATAAACAAATTCGGTAGTTACAAGATATAAAATTAACATAAAAACATCAGTTGTATTTCTAAACACTAACAATGAACTATCTGTAAAGGAAATTAAGAACATTATTTTATTTATAAATTTAGAGGCCTGTTGCAGGAAGATTCCTGCAAGAATAGGGCTTCCTGTGGCTGGAGCAAAGTAGAGTCGGGAGCGAAACCCATTGAGGCGGGCTTTGCTTCCACTCCCAGCCACTGTGGCTGGGTTTCCCCACTGCGGCTGTGCTTGCCCTCCCATTCCCAGCTGCAGTGTCTGGGTTTCCCCTCCTGCCTCTGCAGCCTTGGCTCCGTTCCTGTCTCCACCGCCTCTACTTAGTTCCCTTCTGTAGCGCTTTGCTTCCATGTTGTCTTCAGTCTTCACTCCCAGCCGGTATATGCAAATTAACCACCATCTGTGTTGGTGGTTAATTTGCATATCACTCTGATTAGCCAATTTGAGGTGTTGCGAAAGTATGGTCAATTACCATGTTTGTCTATTATTAGATAGGATGATTTGAAAAATGAAATACTTAGAAATACAGTGGGGCCTTGACTTATGAGTGTCCCGACTAAAGAGTTTTTCGAGATACAAGCTGCCTCTTGGCCAATTTTTTGCTTTGAGTTGCGAGCTCAACAGATTAGGGGAAGCTGAGGATCGAATCAGTGAATTAGAAGACAGGATTGAAAAAAATCACTCAATCAGAGAACTAAAAAGAAAAAAAAAACAATTAAAAGACAGGAGGACAACTTAAAGGAGCTGTGGGACAACATGAAATGTGATAATATTCAAATAGCAGCTGTGCAGGAAGAGGCAGAAAGGGAGAATGAGATAGAGAACATGTTTGAAGAAATAATGGCAGAAAACTTCCCTAACCTGGTAAAGGGAAAAGCCACACAAGTTCAGGAGGCACAGAGAACCCACAAGCAAGAAGAACCCAAACCAGCCCATGCCCAGACATAATTGAATCAGGAAGTGAATATTTTATACTATGAAAAGTACAAAAATAAATAAATTAATTAATTAAGTAAAGATAAATAAACGGAAACTTATTCTGTATTTATGAATAGGGACATTTAATATGGTTAAGAAGACAATATACTCCAAATTAATTGATAGGTTTATTACAATCCCTATCAGAATCTTAAAAGCCTTTTTTAAAAAAGGGAAATTTGATCCTGAAATTCATGTGAAACGTAAGGGACACTAAAATGTGAAACAATATTGAAAACAAAAAGTCAGAGGGGATTAAAAATTGCAGCAGAGTATGTGGATGCTGCATAGACATGATCCCAGGACCAAATTGTAATTACAACTAAAATACAGAAAAACTTCCTGAATAATTATTGGAAGACTCACTGGAGAGAGCCATGATAACTGAGGATGAAAAGTGGAGACCTCATAGAGACTGGAAGGAGCGGGGGAAGCATGAAAGAGCTGGCTTGGCTCCTACAGACAGCAATTAAATTTCCAGAGAGATATCTCATCTGTGGGGGGGTTCCCATTGAAAACTCTGGGGTCTAATCCCCAAGCTATGCTCCCCAGCAGAGAGTACTAGAAGTGAGAAGGGTACCCACATAATATGTGGATATGAAAAGCAGCATGGTTGCTGTCTGCTACAGAGAGATGGCTAGAAATTTAGGCACCTTCTTAAAGGGCCAACACACAAAATTCCCTGTGAAGCCACTGACATTATGCTCCGGCAGAGGAAGAGCAGATTGGACTGGAGGTGTGTGAGCAAAAGCCAGGATTGGGAGCTCTGGGGTTAGGATTGAAAAGGCAGACACCCCATTTTCCTGTCCTGACTCATTCCCTCATGCGGCAAAAGTTATGTTTCTCATACAGACATTACTATACAGGCAGCCTTCCCTGGGGGGAAGACAGTTGACCCACCCTATTGGAATACACCTTGCTTCACAGTGAGGAGTTGCTGAGGCCCATTAAGAGACTGAAAATAACAATTAGCCTCCAGGCTGAAGCAATTGCCACACCCTACTGAGAAAAAAAAATTCTTGCCACAACTGTGGACATTTGTCTGAGGGAATTCAAGACAGAATCCTATCAGTCTGTACACAGAGGCAATCTGTGGAGACTTTGAATCATTTCCTGATCTAATTAATCAGAAAAAATCAGAAACAGTGTTTGACACTATCCTGTATGAGAGACTGAGAGGTGTATCAGATCTACCTAATACATAGTCACAAATCAAAACAGGCAGCCAAAATAGGGAGACAAAGAAACAACCCCCAAATGAAAGAACAAGAGATTTCTCCAGAAGAAGGATAAATGAAATGGAGAAAAGAAATTTATCTGATAAAGAATTCAGAATAATGATGATAAAGATGCTGAGTGGCATAAGAAAAGAAATAGTAACTATGAAAACAGAAATAAAGAATTACATAACACAAATAAAGAACACAATGGAAGGAAACACAACAGATTAGGGGAAGCTGAGGATCGAATCAGTGAATTAGAAGACAGGATTGAAAAAAATCACTCAATCAGAGAACTAAAAAGAAAAAAAAAACAATTAAAAGACAGGAGGACAACTTAAAGGAGCTGTGGGACAACATGAAATGTGATAATATTCAAATAGCAGCTGTGCAGGAAGAGGCAGAAAGGGAGAATGAGATAGAGAACATGTTTGAAGAAATAATGGCAGAAAACTTCCCTAACCTGGTAAAGGGGAAAAGCACACAAGTTCAGGAGGTACAGAGAACCCCAAGCAAAAATAACCCAAACAGGCCCATGCCCAGACACATCATAATTAAAATGCCAAAAATTGAAGACAAAAAGAGAATCTTAAAGGCAGCAAGAGAAAAGCAACTGATACATACAAAGGAGCTTCCATAAGGCAAACACATGATTTCTCATCAGAAACTCTACAGGCCACAAGAAAATGGCATGAAGAACTCAAGGTAATGGAAAGCAAGGATTTGAAACCAAGATTATTATATCCAGCAAGGATATCATTCAATAGACACACTCAAATAAAGAGTACCCTGGACAAAAAAAAAAAAAAAAATAGAGGCTAAAAGAGTACATCACCACAAAGCCAGGATTACAAGAAATGCTATATGGACTGCTGTAACAAGAAGAAGAATGAGAGAGAGAGAAACCTAGGCATAGGCATATAGAATTAAAATGGCAATAAATAAGTACCTGTCAGTAATAACTTTAAATGTAAATGTATTAAAATGTTCCAATCAAGAGGAATAAGTAAGGGAGTGATCAACAGCAATACAGTCATAGTAGGGGACTTTAATACCCCATTGACATAACTAGATAAATTATATAGACAAAAAAATCAACAAGGAAACAGTTACTCTAAAGGACACACTAGATCAGATGGAACTAATTGACATCTTCAGAACATTTCACCCAAAAGTTACAGAATATACATTATTCTTAAGTGCACTGGGACATTTTCAAAGATAGACCACATGTTAGGACACAGGCTCTGTCTCTACAAATTCAAGAAGATTGAAATCATATCAAGCATATTCTCAGATCACATGGCATAAAACTGGAAGTCAACTACAATAAAAACACTTAAAAATCAAATACATGGAGGCTAAATAGCATTATATTAAACAATACATGGGTTACCAAAGATATTAAAGAAGAATAAAAAACAGCCTTGAAACAAAAGACAGTGAAAACACAACAATCCAAAATATATGGGACACAGTGAAAGCCATACTGAGGGGGAAGTTCACAGCACTACAGGCGTACTTCAAAAAACAGGAAAAAGGTTGTAATAAGTTATTAACCCAACAACTTAACAAATTAGAAAGAGAGCTACAATAAAATTCCAGTGTAAATAAAAGGAATCTATAATAATAAAAGCATAATATGCTAATTTGACAGGACAGCCAGACATCATTCCAGACTTCCTTCTGTAAGATGCTGCAGTGGTGGGGTTGAGGCAGAGATGGTTAGCGGCAATCAGGAATGCAGGCGAGCTGTTAGAGGTGATGAGGCAGGCAGGCAAGAAGTTATGGGTGATCAGGCAGGCAGGTGAGCAGTTAGGGGCACCAGGCAGGCAGGCATAGTGGTTAGGGGCGATCAGGCAGGCAGGTGAGCAGTTAGGGGCGATCAGAGAGGCAGACAGAGTGGTTAGGGGCAATCACACAGGCAGGAGAGTGGTTAGGAGAAATCACACAGCCAGGTGAGAAGATAGGGGCATCAGGCAGGCAGGCAGAGTGGTTAGGGGTGATCAGGCAGACAGGCAGGCCAGCAGTTAGGAGCCACCGGTCCCAGATTCTGAGAGGGTACAGGTTGGGCTGAGGAACCCGCCCCCCCTGTGACTGAATTTTGTGCACCAGGCCCCTAATGAAATAATAAATATCAGAGTGGAAATAAAGTACATAGACACACACACACACAGACACACACACCCAACAACAATACAAAAGATCAATAAAACCAAGAGTGGGTCCTTTGAAAGGATAAAAGAGATTGATGAACCTCTAGCTAGGCTCACCAAAAAACAAGGAGAGATGACCCAAATAAACAAAATCAGAAATGAAAGAGAAGTAACAACTGACCCCACAGAAATACAAAGATATTTTAAAAATACTATGAACAACTTTATTCCAACAAACTGGACAACCTAAATGAAACAGACATATTCTTATCTTCCAAAACTCAATCAGGAAGAATCAGAAAATCTGAATAGGCCAATAACTACTGATGAAATTGAAGCAGAAATAAATAAAAAACTTCCAGCATGAGAAAGCACTAGTCTGGATGTCTTCCAGGGGAGATTTATCAAACATTCAAAGCAGAAATAACACCTATCCTCCTCATGCTATTCCAAAAAATTCAAGAGGAAGGAACACTTTCAAGCTCTTTCTATGAGGCCAGCATTACTTTAATCCTAAACCCAGAAAAAGACACTACAAAAAGAGATAATTACAGGTCAGTATCCCTAATTAATATAGATGCTAAAATCCTGAAGAAAATATTAACACATCAGATTCAGCAATACATTAAAAAATCATACACATGACTAAGTTTGGTTTATTCCTGGGATGCAAGGCTTGTACAATAGCAGCAAAGTAATAAATGTGATACAGCAAATTAACAGACTGCAAGACAAAAATCACATGATCATATCAACTGATTCAGAAAAAGCATTCAACAACATTCAACACACTTTTAATAAAAACTCTCTGTAAAGTGTGAAAACAGGTATCATACCTCAAAATAATAAAAGCCTTATATGATAAACCTGCAGCGAACATCACACTCAATGGGCAAAAACTA
>NW_006285039.1:21529-23714 GCF_000327345.1 Myotis davidii
CTGACTTGTGTCCTTACTCAAAGAAGGGAGATTAGGGGTAATGGCAGCAAGATGGCAGAATAGGAAGCTCCAGACTTCCTTCCCCTCATGGACACATCAATTCACCAACAATACATGAATCCATTTCCTTTGTGAAAAATCCAGAGGACACTTGAGAGGCTCCTGAACCCAATTGAGTATGACACCAGCAGCATTGAAGACAGATTCATGGCACCATCTTGCCACAGGAGATGACTGAATTGTACCGCCAACATTCTAACATTTTGAGGGTCTGCCTGAGAGTGAGTTTCGTTACGCCTGAGAATGAGCACCAATGGGAAAGTGCCACAAGTTGGGATGCACTGAGAACAAAGGGGATAGATTGGACCAGCTCACACTCACTGTCATTGATGTTTCCCCACTTTAGCACACAGCACATGAAGAAGACATGGTGCAGCTACTGTAGAAAACAGTATGGAGTTCCCTCAGAAAATTAAAAATGGGCCCTGGCCAAATGTGGCTAAGTTAGTTGAAGCATTGTCCCAGACAGTGAAAGGTTGTGGTTTTATTCCTGATTAGGGCACATATGTGGGTTGTGACTTCTATCCCTAGTCAGGGAGAGTACGGGAGGCAGCCAGTGTTTCATCCTCACAACTCTGTCTGTCTCTCTCTCTCTCCCTTCTCCTCTTTCTCTAAGCATGCTCTTGTGTGAGTATTAGAAAAAAAACATAGGAGCACAATTCACCATAGCTAAGATCTGGAAACAGCCTAAGTGCGCATCAGTAGATGAATGTATTAGAAAACTGTGGTACATTTACACAATGGAATACTATGCACTGCAAAAAAAGAAAGAACTCTTCCTATTTGCAACAGCATGGATGGACCTGGAGAGCTTTATGCTAAATGAAATAAGCCAATCAGAGAAATATGTATCACATGATATCACTCATATGTAGAATCTAATGATCAACATAATCTGGTGAACAAAAATAGATACAGAACATGTAAGCATTGAACAGGCTGTCAAACCTCAGAGGGAAGGCAGAAAAGCATTCAACAACATTCAACACACTTTTAATAAAAACTCTCTGTAAAGTGTGAAAACAGGTATCATACCTCAAAATAATAAAAGCCTTATATGATAAACCTGCAGCGAACATCACACTCAATGGGCAAAAACTAAAACCATTTTCCTTGGAAAGTGATTAACCAATGAACTTATATGCATATTAGTGGCCCAGTGCATGAATTTATGCACACTAAAAGGGAATTAATTAGAAAAATTTAAAAATATGAACAACAAAATGGCAACAAATACATACCTATGGAGGTAAAACTCTCATTACTTGCAGATGACATGATATTGTACATAGAGAACCCTAAACTTTCCATCAAAAAAATACCAGTTTAATAAATGAATTCAGCAACGTAGCAGGATAGAAAATTAACACCCAGAAATCTATGGCATTTTTACACACCAATAATGAACTCAGAGAAAGAGAAACTAAAAAAAAATCCTATTTATTATTTCAACAAAAAAATTAAGATACCTAGGAATACACTTAACCAAAGAGGTAAAAGACCTGTACACATAAAACCATAGGACATTGAAGAAAGAGATAGAAGAAGATGTAAACAAGTGGAAGAATATACTGTGTTCATGGACTGGTAGAATCAACATCATTAAAATGTCCATACTACCCAAAGAAATCTATAGATTTAATGCAATCCCTAGTAGAATATCAATGGCATATTTCACAGACCTAGAACAAACTCTCCAAAAATTTATATGAAATAAAAAAAGACTCTGAATAGCTGCAGCAATCTATAGAAAGAACAAAGTTGGAGGGATCATAATACCAGATATAAAGTCATACTATAAAGACACTGTTCTCAAAATTTCCTGGTACTGGCAGAAGAAGAGACCAATATATCAATGTAACAGAACAGAGAACCCAGAAATCGACCGAAGCCATTATGCTCAATTAACATTTGACAAAGGAGGCAAGAGCATACAATGGAATCAAGACAGTCTCTTTAATAAATGGTGTTGGGAAAATTGGACAGATACATGCAAAAAGATGAAACTAGACCACCAACTCACACCATACACAAAAACAAACTCAAAATGGCTAAAGGACTTAAATGTAAGATGGGAAACCATAAAAATCCTACAATACTTCATAGGAAGCAAAATAGCAGACAT
>NW_006285039.1:24623-26350 GCF_000327345.1 Myotis davidii
AATCTGGTGAACAAAAATAGATACAGAACATGTAAGCATTGAACAGGCTGTCAAACCTCAGAGGGAAGGCAGGGGAGGGTGGTTGGTTGGAAAGTGATTAACCAATGAACTTATATGCATATTAGTGGCCCAGTGCATGAATTTATGCACACTAAAAGGGAATTAATTAGAAAAATTTAAAAATATGAACAACAAAATGGCAACAAATACATATCTATCAACAATTGAATCTAAACAGGGAATGTGCTAATTAGGCCAGATATGCTAATTAGTCACCACCAGTCAGGCACTTAATAGTCATGACAAGTGAGGCCCGGCCCAAGAGCAGCCCCTGGCTGGAGTGGCCACTGGCCCACAGGCCCATGGCTCCTCCCAGCCAGGGGTTGTGAGCAAATATGCTATACCACCTGGCCTGGGAGTGGCCCCCAGCGGCAGTGGCCACCAGCAAAGCCAGTGCGGTTGATCACCCAGCCTTGAAGCTGGCTGGCTGCGGGTCGTGAGCAAGCATGACGTGCTGCCTGTCCTGGGAGCGTCACCCACTGGATGTGGCCACCAGTGGAGGCACCCACAGGCCTGTGGCAGTGCCCAGCCAGGGGTCATGAGCAAGCACTCCATGCTGCCTGTCCTGGGAGTGCCCCGGTGGGAGTGACCACCAGTGGGGGAACACCCGGCCCACAGCAATGCCCAGACTGGAGGCCGGCTGGCTGGGGATCAGCAACAGGCCTGGGGCATCCCCACCCTGTGCTGAGGTCGAGCGGCCCCCAGGGGAAGTGACCACCAGTTGCCTGCCTGTGTGGCATGGTCTGTGTGCATCCCTGTCCAGTGTCTAGTGCTGAGGCAAAGCTGCCTGCGTCCTTGGCCAGGGGAGTGATACTGCCTATGTGTGTCCCCCTGGGTCTTGCCCAGTGGAGGTGGGGCTTGCCAAGTCTGGGTTTCAAGTGATTTTGAGGCATGCACAGGTGCACGGGGTCTTGACTCTGGCTCCCACAGTGCACCCAACACTCTGACAGAAGGGAGGAGGGATCCTGGTAACCACACCCAGGACCCACACAGCAGGGCGCATCAATTTATACCATACAAAAAATAAACTCCAACTGGATAAAAAGACTTAAATGTAAGATGGGAAACCATAAAAATCTTAGAAGAATCCATAGACAGCAAAATCTCAGACATCTCTTGTAACAATATGTTTACTGATATATCTCATAGGACAATAGAAATTAAGAAGAAAATAAACAAATGGGACTACATCAAAATAAAAAGCTTCTGTACAGCAAATAAACCAACAAAAAAATAACAAGAGCACCCACTACATAGGAGAACATATTTGCCAATGATATGTCTGATAAGTGGTTAATTTCCAAAATTTATAGGGAACTCATAAACTTAAAAAAAGGAAGATAAATCAATAAAAAATGGGAAAAGGAACTAAATAGACACTTCTCACAAGTGGCCATACAGAAGGCCAAGAGGCATATGAAAAAAATGCTCAGTCACTTATCATCCGAGAGATGCAAATCAAAACTACAATGAGGTACCACCTCACACCCATCAGAATGGCTATCAACAAATGACAAGTGATGGTGAGGATGTGGAGAAAAGGGAACCCTTGTACATTGTTGGTGGGAATGCAGACTGGTGCAGCCTCTACATAAAACAGTATGGAGGGTCCTGAGAATCTTGAAACTAAAACTACCATATGATTGAGCAATCCTACTTCTGTATCT
>NW_006285039.1:27739-31431 GCF_000327345.1 Myotis davidii
AGTGATACTGCCTATGTGTGTCCCCCTGGGTCTTGCCCAGTGGAGGTGGGGCTTGCCAAGTCTGGGTTTCAAGTGATTTTGAGGCATGCACAGGTGTGCGGGGTCTTGACTGTCTCCTACAGCACACCCAAAACTCTAACAGGAGGAAGGAGGGGCCTGATACCCACACCCAGGACCCACACAGCAGGGCGGCAGGACCCCATCCCTCTTGGAATTGGCCATTGGTTAGCTTGCCTTCAGTGGCCTGACAGCCAGGAATCCCACTTACCTGCACCCAGGACCCACACAGCAGGATGGCGGGAGCCCCATCCCTTGCAGAATTGACCATTGGTTCACTTGCTGTCAGCGGTCTGACAGCCAGGAATCCCATTCACCCCACCCAGGACCCAGACAGGTTGTTATTGTTTATTTATTAATAAATTTATATATTACTTTCATATACATTTTTCTAATTTTCTTTAATCTCTGACAGTTCTATTATAGAGAAAGGGCAAATAGTGATATTAATTTTTCTTTTTCTTCTTTGTCTTCTTAAATAATAACCTTCAGCATTTCATAGAATACTGGTTTGGTGGTGATGAACACCTTTAGCTTTTTCTTGTCTGTGAAGATCTTTATCTGACCTTCAATTCTAAATGATAGGTTTGCTGGGTAGAGCAATCTTGGTTGTAGGTCCTTGCTATTCATCACTTTGAATACTTATTGCCACTCCCTTCTGGCCTGCATAGTTTCTATTGAGAAGTCAGCTGACAGTCGTATGAGCATTCTTTTGTAAGTAACTAACTTCCTTTCTCTTGCTGCTTCTAAGATTCTCTCTTTGGCTTTTAATTATGATGTGTCTTGGTGTGGTCCTCTTTGGGTTCCTCTTGTTTGGGTCTATCTGTGCTTCCTACACTCGTAAGTCTATTTCTTTCACCATGTAGGAGAAGTAAAAAAAAGTGTGTTTGAAGTTGTCCCAGAGGCTCTTTACACTATCTTCATATTTTTTTATTCTTTTTGCTCTTTTCTGGTTGGGTGCTTTTTTCTTCTACATATTTCAAATCATTGATTTGATCCTCAGAATCCTCTACTCTACTCTCGAGTCCCTGAATATTATTCTTTAATTAAATCAGTGTATACTTAATTTATGACTTGTCCTTTTTCACTTTCTTGGAGGTTTCTGGAAGATTTTTGAGTAACCTAATAACAGTAGTTTTGAACTCTATATCCAGTAGTTTGCTTTCTTCCATTTCTTTCATTTGTGACATATTTTTGTCTCTACATTTTGGTGGCTTCCCTCTATTTGTTTCTATGTATTAGGTACAGCTTCTATGTCTCCTGGAGTTGTTAGAGTGGCCTTGTGAAGTAGGTGTTCTATAGGGCCCAGTGGCTCAGCATCCCCAGTCACCTAAGATAGGAGCTCTAGGCACACCCCTTTGAGGGCTGTGAACAGAGCCTTGTTTAGTTGAGACTTTATTGCTGTTGGTTTCACTGGGAGGAATTGATGTACAGGCCAACTGGCTGTGAGGACCAACTGTGACTACAGTGGGAGAGCTGTTGTGAAGGAGACACCCCTATGGAGCAGGACTGGTTTCTGTGGGGCTTTGGTGCTAACTGAGTCTCCCCCTTTGGTGTTCACTGAGTCTCCCCCTTGCTTATGGATGTGTAGAGTTATAATCTGGTATGGTCTGACAGTGACCTCTGAGTACACTGGCTCTTAGGCTCCAGGGAGGTACAAAGTCATCCACTTCTTGGTGTCACCCAGCAGGAGTAACAGAGATCTGAAGATTCCTTTTCTTTGCATGGGGTTTAGAAATGTCCAGATGAGGCCCAGCTATGAAGCAAAGCAGGCTGGTGCTGGTGCTGGTGCTGGGTCTTGGGCCTTTTATTGACAGGTTTGGGACTCCCAGACCCAGCTGCAGCTTGTTTGAGATATTTTAGCCTGAGCAATGACTGGCCATTCATATGCAAAAGCCACTACACACAGCTTAGGTGGGGTTGTAAATTGGATGAGGCGGGGTCTTAGGGAATCACCTGGGCAGAGCAAATAGAAATGGCTGCTAGTCAGCCCTGCAACCAGGGAGGTCCCAACATAGAAAAAAATTATCCCTGCCAGCACCTTCATCGGGGAGAAAGCCGCCCCCAAGTTCCTGACCTGAATCCAGTTCTTCCTTGTATGTGTCTGTGTTCCCCAGAACCTCACCTTGGTGCTATAGCTCAGAGGAAGCAGGGCCATGTAAGTTCAGTTCCTGGTGCCATCCTTTAGGAGGAATAGCTGGGTCTCCAGCAGCCTCTGTGTCACTGAACCTAAATCTGCATTGGTCTTCACAGCCCATAATTATGGGGACTTCTCTTCCCAGCTCTGGGACCCTGGGCTGGGGGTCTTGTGTGGGGCTGGGAACCCTTGTTCTTCCGGGCAGCCTCCGCAGAGACAATTTCCCTCCCAATTAAAGAAGTGGCACATGTGGGTACCCCATGAGCCCATTCTGTGCTTCTGAACCTCCTACCAATCTCAGTGTGCTTTTTTCTTTACTTCTCTAGTTTAGGATTTCCATTCAGCCAGTTTTCCAGTGGTTCTGAATGATGGCTGTTCTGTATTTTATTTGTAATTTTGATGTGGTTGTGGGAGGCAGTGAGCAGAGTATTTACCTACGCCACTATCTTCTGTGAAAACTGCCATCATCAGATTTTTAAGGAACCAACAAAGACCCAGAATAGCCAAAGCAATCCTGACAAATAAATAAATAAGCTGGAGGTATCATACTGCCTGACTTTTAAATATACTGCAAAGATATAATAATAAAACAGCCTTGTATTGGCAGAAAAACAGACACTCAGACCAATGGAACAGAATAAACACCTGTGTATATGGGCAAACAATTTTTGACAAAGGATGCAATAACACACAGCGAAGAAAAGAATGCCTCTTCAATAAATGGTGCTGGAAAATTGGAAATCTACATGTAAAAGAATAAAACTAGGTTATAGTTTGTCCCCAGGCACAAGACTAATTCAAAATGGATCAATAACCTAATTATAATATCTGAAAATATAAATTATTTAGAATAAAACATAGGTACTAAATTTTTAGACCTTGGTCTTAAAGAATATTTTATGAATTTGATTCCAAAAGCAAGGGATGCAAAGACAAATAGAGGCCCGGTGCATGAAATTTGCGCACGGCAGGAGGTCCCTCAACCTGGCCTGCATGCTCTCCATTCCAGGACTCCTCAAGGGCCGAAGGATATCCCTCTCACAATCCAGGACTGCTGGCTCCTAACCGCTCATCAGCCTACCTACCTGGTTGCCCCTATATGCCCTCCCCTGTGGGCCTGGTCACCCTTAACTTTCCTCCCAGCCAGCCTAGTTGCCCCTAACTGCTCTCCCCTACTGGCCTGGTCGCCACTATCTGCTCTACCCTGTCAGCCCGGTTGCCCCTAACCACTTCTGCCTCAGCCCTCACCACTGTGGCTTTGTTTGGAAGGATGTCTGGAAGATGTCCGGACTAATTAGCATATTACCCTTTTATTATAGATACTAGAGGCCCGGTGCACAAAAATTTGTGCACTGGCAGAGGGGGTGGTGTCCCTCAGCCCCACTTGTTCCCTCTCACAGTCTGGGACCGCTCGGGAGATAACCACCTTCTGGCTTAGGCCTGCTCCCCGGGTGGCAGATGGCAGGCCCGATCTATCGGTGCCTGCCCCACCTCCCCG
>NW_006285039.1:33284-39624 GCF_000327345.1 Myotis davidii
ACTCCTGGCTCCTACCCACTCACCTGCCTGCCTGCCTGATCACCCCTAACCACTCTGCATGCCTGCCAGGTCACCACTAACTGCCCTCCCCTGCCAGCCTGGTTTCCCCTAACCACCTCTGCCTCAGACCCCACCACCATGGCTTTGTCCAGAAGGACATCCGGAAGGATGTCCAGAATATGTCTGGTCTCATTAGCATATTACACTTATATTAGTATAAATATGCCTGCAGGATTGAGCCTAAACTGGCCATTGGAAAACCCTCTCGCAACCTGGGATTGCTGGCTCCTAACCACTCACCTGCCTGCCTGCCTGATCTCCTCTAACCATTCGACCTGCCTGCCTGGTCACCCCTAAGTGCCCTGCCCTGCTGACCTGGTTGTCCCTAACCACTCCTGCCTTGAACCCCACCACCGTGGCTTTGTCCGGAAGGATGTCAGGAAAAATGTCCAGAAGATGTATGGTCTAATTAGCATATTACCCTTTTACTAGTATGAATATGCCTGCGGGATGGGGCCTAAACCGGCTGTCAGACATCCCTCTCACAATGTGGCATTGCTGACTCCTAACCACTCACCTGCCTACCTGGTCTCCCCTAACTGCCCTCCCTTGCTAGCCTGGTTGCCCCTAAGAGCTCTCCCCTGCCAGCCTGATTGCCCCTAAGTGGCCTCCCCTGCTGTCCAGGTTGCCACTAACTGCCCTCCCCTGCTGGCCTGGTCACCTCTAACTGCTTCTGCCTCGGGCCCTGCCACTGTGGCTTTGTCCAGAAGGATGTCCGGAAGATGTCTGGTCTAATTAGCATTACCTTTTTATTAGTATAGATATGTCTGTGTGATCAGGCCTAACCCGGCCATGGGACAACCTTGTTGCAATCCGGGACCGCTGGCTCCTAACCACTCACCTTCCAGCCTTCCTGATTGCCCCTAACCACTCTGCCTGCCTGCCTTGTCACTCCTAACTGCCCTCCCCTGCTGGCCTGGTTGCCCTAACTACCCTCCACCACTTCCCTCATGGCTCCTAACTGCCCTCCCCTGCTGGCCTGGTCTCCCCTAAGTGCCCTCCTTTGCCAGCCTGGTGGCTCCTAACCACCTCTGCCTTGGCCCCTGTCACCGTGACTTTTTCTGGAAGGACGTCCAGAAGGATATACAGAAGATGCCTGATCTAATTAGCATATTACCATTTTATTAGTATAGATATGCCTGTGGGATAGGGCCTAAACTGGCCGTCGAACATCCCTCTCACAATGCAGCACTCTTGGCTCCTAACAGTTCACCTTCCTTCCTGCCTGATCACCCCTAACCACTCTGCATGCCTGCCTGGTCACCCCTAATTGCCCCTTACAGCCTGGTCGCCCTGAACTACCCTCCCCTGACAGCCTGGAGGTCCCTTACTGACTCTGCCTCGGCCCCTGCCACCGTGGCTTTGTCTGGAAGGAAATCCAGAAGGATGTCTGGAAGATGTCTAGTCTAATTAGCATATTACCCTTTTATTAGTATAGATATGAGTGTGGGATAGGGCCTACACTGGCCGATGGATATCCCTCTCACAATGCAGCACCGCTGGTTCCTAACCACTCACCTGCCTGCCTGCCTGATCACCCCTAACCACTCTGCCTACCTGCCTAGTATCCCCTAACTACCCTCCCCTGCTGGCCTGGTCGCCCCTAACTGCCCTCCCCTGCTAGCAAGGTCACCCTTAACTGCCCTCCCCTACCAGCCTGGTCAACACTAACTACTCTCCCCTGCTGACCTGGTCGCCCCTAACCTCTGCCTCAGCTCCTGCCACAGTGGCTTTGTCCGGAAGGACCTCCGGAAGGATGTCCAGTCTAATTAGCGTATTACCCTTTTATTAGTATAGATATGCCTGTGGGATTGGGCTTAAACTGGCCGTCGGATATCCCCTTTGCAATCCTGGACTGCTGGCTCCTAACTGCTCACCTGCCTGCTGCGTGATTGCCACTAACCACTCTGCCTGCCTGCCTGGTCACCCCTAACTGCCCTCCCCTGCAACCTGGTCACCCCTAAGTGTCCTCCCCTGCCAGCGTGGTCACCCCTAACTGCTTCTGCCCCAGCCCCCACCACCTGGGCTTTTTCCAGAAGGACATCTGGAAGGATGTCCAGTCTAATTAGCATATTACCCTTTTATTAGTATAGATGGGACTATATCAAACTGAAAACTTTCTGCACAGCAAAAGAAACAGACAACAAAACAAAAAGGAACTCATTTAAATTTGAGATAATATTTTCAAACAGCAGCTCCAACAAGTTATTTATATTGAAAATATATAAATAACTCATGAAACTCAACACCAAGCAGTATCCTATTAAAAAATGGCAGAGGACCTGAAGAGACATCTCTCCCAAAAAGACAAACTAATTGCCAACCCATATATGAAAAGGAGTTCAACTTCACTAGCTATTAGGAAAATGCAAATCAAAACTACATCATGATACCACCTGACACCTGTTAGAATGACCATTATCAACAAGACAGGTAATAACAATTTGTTGAAGTTTTTGAGAAAAGTGAATCCTCGTTCACTGCTATTTTTCATAGTGGCTGTAAACTGGCACAGCCACTATGAAAAATAGTATGGCAGTTCCTCAAAAAATTAAGAATAGAGTTACCATGTGACCCAGCAATTCCTCTTCTGGGTATTTATCAAAAAATAAAAATAAAATTATTTGCAAAAATATATAGAATCTACTTATATTCATTGCAGCATTATTCATCAAGGCCAAGACATGGAGACAGCCAAAGTATGCTTTGATAGAGGACTGGATAATAATGTGGTACATCTATACTATGCAATACTACTCAGCCATATGAAAAGATGAAATACGCCATTTATGATAACATGGATAGATGTTGAGAATAGTATGCTAAGTGAAATAAGTGAGTCAAAAATGCTAAGAACCATATGATTTAACTCATTTGTGAGATATCAAACTGAAACTCACAGATACAGACAACATTATGGTTTTTACCAAAGGGAAGGGTGTGGGAGGTGGTAAAGGTAAAGGGGTCAAATATATGGTGATGCAAGATGCTTTGCTTTGGGTAGTGGGCACACACTGCACTATCCAGATAATGTATCATAGATATGTACACTGAAAACCTATATGATTCTGTTAACTAATGTCACCCCAATAAATTTAATAAAAATAAGTTGTGCTATTCAGTGATTTTTGTATTTTTAGAGTTGTGTAACCATTGCCTTAATCTACTTAGAATATTTTCATTGCATACAAAAAAAATCTTATATGCACTGATGCCCTTCAGCCAAACACTACTAGGAATACAGTTGTAGTTAAACAAGTTGGTTTTATTACTTATTGCAGAAAGAGAGAACAAACACCATGAGAGGATGTCTCAGGAAGCAGTGTCAGACAGAATATATTCTTTTTTTAAAATATATTTTATTGATTTTTTACAGAGAGAAAGGGAGAGGGGTAGAGAGTTAGAAACATTGATGAGAGAGAAACATCAATCAGCTGCCTCCTGCACACTCCCTACTGGGGATTTGCCTGCAACCAAGGTACATGCCCTTGACTGGAATCGAACCCAGGACCCTTGAGTCTCCAGGCTGACGCTCTATCCACTGAGCCAAACCAGCTAGGGCCAGAATCTATTCTTGAATTTGAG
This sequence comes from Myotis davidii, assembly GCF_000327345.1. NCBI lineage: Eukaryota > Metazoa > Chordata > Mammalia > Chiroptera > Vespertilionidae > Myotis > Myotis davidii. Next base: position 36,930 of record NW_006285039.1, read on the forward strand.
TTTTGTTTGGATTATTTAGAGGACAGTCTAAGGAAGGGAAGTTTTGCTCTTGATTGCATTCTGTTAGCAATTAAAGGCAATTGTATGATTGCTCATCTCAGTAAATCTTATCTATAGGGGGCAGAGATTAGAGTGAAGATAGATATAATTGGTAAAGAAGTAACAGTCATTTATTTGGGCCAAGAGAAATTTGGTATTTGTGGGTAGCACAGCAACCTTAGTTTTGCCTATGCTTAGACAGAATATCCTATATAATAAAGAGGGAATATGCTAATTGGCCATCATGAATTCAGAAGATGGCGGTGCCCATAGCCACAAGATGGCGGTGCCCAGTCTCCTCAGCCTCCCTGGGGGCCTCGGGTCCTCCTGCACTCCTCACTGACTGAGGCTCAGACAAGCAGGGCCAGCCAAGGTGCAGGCAAGTCTCGGATGGCACTGCGCAGCCACCCACGACCAGCCCGAGGCACAGGTAACCAGGGCCAGCTGAGGTTTACGCTGCCGGCAGTGGCAGTAGCAGAGGTGTGATGGGGGTGTCGCCTTCCCTTGATTGCCGGGTCACCTCCCACCCCTGAGGGGGAGCAGGTCAGGCTGAGGGACCCCCCTCCAGTGCATTAATTTTCATGCACCAGGCCTCTAGTATGAAATAAACTTCCTTTTATGATGATCTCAGGGTAATCTTGTCTGGGGTTGGTATTCTGTAAGATAATTTATGTCTTATAGGAATATAACATGACTTAGCTGTGAGTACCAGACCAACTTTTCAATGTCAGGTGCTGTTATTTTTTCTCTTTCAGTTCCCTCTGGGACAAGAACAAAATTAGGCAACAGGACATTAAACTATTACACCCAGATGTTTACCAATGCTCAGTTTTGTTGATTAAGATCAGTAAAGAGAGTCCATTGAATGCCATCTGTATTTGAACCTGAGTTAAGCATTTCTTCTCCTTGTGTTTAGGGGAAGACTTTGAAACATCTGACTCTATAATGGCTGATGAGTTACATTTAAGTCTTTGGATAGGATATATCAGCCAACTATGACACAGGTAATTGTCAGAAACAAAATGACTATTAGACCTTGTAACAGGTCTTGAAACAACAGGCCTAGGTTATGGAGTCCAGACTATCAAAGCATGTCCAAGAATTCAGCAGGGTCTATTTCAGAGATATAGTTTACATTATTTTAGGCCAGTAACAGACTGTTCTATTTGTCCTGTAGCATTTACATAGATGCAACAAGAAGTATTTGCTATTGCACAAACTACTTCTTGGGTGGCTAGGAGGAAATAAAGGGCTATACCCTCTAACAAATTTAGAGTAGTTCATTGGGTTTTCAGAGCAGAAGTACTATAATTTAATGACTTCTGCTAAAGTAAAAAACAATTTTTAAACCACTTTTTGGGTTGTATTTTTCCCATTGTGGTACTTGTAGATCAAGAATATACATGGAGAGGAACTCAGTTATCCCTCCAGGAAGTTTTTCTGAATAACCATATTTGTTTTATTTTGAAGATTGCTGGTTATTTTTTAATGGGAATAAACTTTACTGGAGTGATAGTAGTTTAAAATATCTCTAAATCTCTGTTAGTGCTCACACACTAGGTAAGTTCGTAGACAAATATAAGCCAAATGTTCTTGTAAGAAATAGTATGCTAAATGAATACACTTGTCATAAAGCCATAGGATGGATTGTATTACTCAGCCATTAAAAGGAATGAAATGCTGATACTTGCTACCTATGATGAATCATGAAAGCTTTATGTTAAGTGAAACAATCCAGATACTAAAGGCTGAAGATTGTATAATTCTGTCTATTTGGAATGCACCGAATAGGCATATCCATAGAGACATTAAGTGGATTAATAGTTGAGAAGGACTGGGAGAAAAAGAACTGGGAAATAACTGCTTTAATGAGAACAGGTGTATTTTTGTTTTGTTTTGTTTTTTATTGCTTAAAGTATTACAAAGAGTAGTACATACATCTCCTTTATTTCCCCTTGACCTTCCCCCAGCCTCCCCTACACCCTATTGTCTTGTGTCCATTTGTTATGCTTATATGCATGCAGACAAGTCATTTGGTTGATCTCTTACCCCTCTCCAAACCCTCCCAGACCTTTCTGCTGTATTTTGACAATCTGATGCTGCTCTGCCTCTGTATCTATTTTTGTTCATCAATTTATAATGGTCTTTATTAAACATAAATGAGTGAGATCATGTGGTATTTTTCTTTCATTGACTGGATTATTTCACTTAGCATAATGCTCTCCAGTTCCATCCATGCTGCTACAAATGGCAAGAATTCCTTCTTTTTTACCACAGCCCAGTATTCCATTTTTATTTTTTATCCTTCATATGAGGCACTTACCAAGAACCATATACAGTGCCACACACTGGCCACTCTGATTGCATCTCATGACCTTAACTTTTTTATTCCTCCATTAAAACACTTTGTTATCCATAGTCACTTTCCCGAATTCTGCTCTCTGACCTGCCGCATCCGCAGCAGCACTTGTCGTTTGTTGATTTGTTGATGATAGCCATTCTGACAGGTGGGAGATGATACCGCAATATAGCTTTGATTTGCATCTCTCAAATGATTAGTGACTTTGAGCATCCTATCTAATAAAAGAGAAACATGGTAATTGGCGTACGACTGCTACCCTTCCCATTGGCTAATCAGGGCAATATGCACATTAAA
>NW_006285039.1:42404-43789 GCF_000327345.1 Myotis davidii
GTATGGCTATTTTTTCTAGTACAATGTTGAACAGGCTTGATGAAAGCGGGCATCCCTGTCTTGTTTCTGTTCTTAAGGGAAATGGTTTTAGTTTTTGCCCATTGAGTATAATATTGGCTGTAGGTTTGTCATATAAGGCGTTTATTATGTTGAGTTATGATCCTTCTCTTCCCACTTTGCTGAGCGTTTTTGTCAGAAAAGGATGTGGACTTTTTCAAATGCCTTTTCTTCATCAAATGATATGATTATGTGATTTTTGTCTCTCAATTTGTTTATGTGATATATCACGTTTTTTGATTTGTGTATATTGTACCAACCTTGCATCCCTGGAATAAATCCTACTTGGTCATGGCTTATGATTTTTCTAATGCAGTGCTCGATTTGGTTTGCTAGAATTTTTTTTTTGAGGATTTTAGCATTTATGTTCATCATAAGCTTGTAATTCTCTTTTTTTGTGGTGTCTTTATCTGGTTTTTGGATTAGGGTAATTCTGGCTTCATAGAAAGTGCTTGTAAATGTGCCTACCGCTTGAATTTTTTTGAATAGTCTGAGAAGGATTTGTTTTAGTTCTCTGAATGTTCGGTAAAAATTCCCTGTGAAGCTATCCGGTCCAGGGCTTTTGTTTGCTGGAAGCTTTTTGATTACTGTTTCAATTTCATCAGTAGTTATTGGCCTATTCAGCTTTTTTGATTCTTCCTGATTGAGTTTTGGAAGCTTGTATTTTTCTAGGAATGTGTCCATTTGATCGAGGTTGTCCAGTTTTTTGGAGTAGAGTTTTTCATAGTGTTTTTTTTACAATCCTTTGTATATCAGTAGGGTCAGTTGTTACTTAACTCTTTCATTTCTGATTTTATTTGGGTCCTCTCTCTCTGTTTCTTGGTGAGCCTGGCTAGAGGTTCATCAATCTTGTTTATCCTTTCAAAGAACCAGCACTTGGTTTTATTGATCTTTTGAATTATTGTTATTATTTTCTGTGCTGTTTATTTCTGCTCTGATCTTTATTATTTCCTTCCTTCTGCTTATTCTGGGCTTTTCTTGTTTCTCTCTTTCTAATTCTTTAAGTTGTAGGGTTAGGTACTTTATCACCATTTTTTCTTGTTTTTTTTTGAGGTAGGCCTCTTGAGTTATGAATTTCCTGTCAGGACTTTTTTCACTGTGTTCTATAGATTTTGGATTGTTTTGTTTCCATTGTTATTTGTTTCCAGGATGCTTTTTATTTCTTCTTTGATCTCTTTGGTATCCCAATAATTTTTTAATAGTATGCTATTTAGCCCTCAATTGTTTTATTCTTTCATTGTTTTTATTGTAGTTGATTTCTAATTTTCTGCCATTGTGATCTGAGAAGATGCTTGATATGTTTTCTATCATCTTCAATTTAAAGAGAC
>NW_006285039.1:44239-47186 GCF_000327345.1 Myotis davidii
GATGTCAGTGAGGTATTAAAGTCCCCTACTATGACTGTATTGCTATCAATCTCTCCCTTGATATCTTCCAGAAGTTGTTTTATGTATTTGGGTGCTCCTGTATTGGGTGCATATATGTTTACCAGAGTTATATCCTTTTGTGGAATTGCTCCCTTTAGTATTATGTAGTGACCTTCCTTATCTCTTGTTATGGCCTTTACTTTGAGGTCTTTTGTCAGATATAAGTTTGCAACCCCAGCTTTTTGCTCATTTCCATTTGCCTGAAATATTTTTTTTCCGTTTCTTCACTCTCAGTCTGTGTGAGTCCTTTGTTCTGAGGTGTGTCTCTTTCAGGCAGAAAATATATGGGTCATGTTTTCTTACCCATTCGGCTACCCTATGTCTTTTGATTGGTCCACTGAATCCATTTACATTTAATGTTATTACTGATAAGTACATGTTTGTTGTCATTTTTATTCTTAATGTTTGTTTTTCTTCTTGCCTTTCTGTTTCTTTCCTGCGAGCTGGGAACACACGAATGTGGTGTCTGTAGTTCTGCTGCTGGGGAGGGGGCCATTGCACTTACTGCTGCAGGAGTGGTGCACCTTTGCAGGTGGACATCCCAGTGCCCATGGGTCTGCGTGTGGGGCAGCAGGATTTTGGCTGGAATGGCTGCCGGTTCTTGGATTCAGCCCCTTACTTTGCATCACTTTGTATATTTCACTCCATTCCTTTCTAGCCTGGTGTGTTTCTGTTGAGAAATCAGTTGATATTCTAATAGGAGCACCCTTGTAGGTAACTTTCTGTCTCTCTCTGGCAGCCTTTAAGATTCTTACTTTGTCGTTGGTGTTTTTCAGTTTAATTATGATGTGTTTTGGTGTCGGTCTTTTGGAGTTCATCTTGTTTGGGATTCTATGTGCTTCTTTGACTTGCATAGTTTTTTTCTTGCCAATATCAGGGAAATTTTCTGTCATTATTTCTTCAAACAGGTTTTCTATTCATCGCTTCTCTTTCTCTCCTCTGGCACCCCTATTGTGCAAATGTTGTTTCTTTTTGTGTTGTTCCAAAGCTCCCTTAGGCTCTCCTCTTGCTTTTTAAATCTTCTTTCCAGTTGCTGCTGTGTTTGTGTTTTTCCTACCTTGTCTTCTAATTCTCTGATGCGGTCCTCAGCTTCTTGTGGTCTACTGTTTAAGCCTTCCATTGTGTTATTTATTGCAGCTATGTCATTCTTCATCTCCTCTTGGTGCCTTTTCATGTTTGTGACATTCTCATTCAGCTCCTTATAATTCTCATTGAGTTATGTGTATCTGTCATTGAGTTGCGTGTATTTGTTATCTAGTCATTTGAGCATCCTTATAACCATTACTCTGAATTCTTTCTCTGATATTTTGCTAGCCTCTTTTTCATTTAACTCCCTTTTTGGTGATTTTTCTTTTTCTTCCCTTTGGGGATTGCTTTTTTTTCTTCCCATGTTTTGCCGTAACTTTTTAATGGTATGTCTAATAGCTTTGCTACTCCTGTTTTTTTTGGTGATGGTGCTCCTGGTATGATCTCACAGATCTCCTGGTCTTGATAATTTAGTGTAGCTCCCTACTTGAGTTATTTCGGTTCTCTTGATGTAGACCTGAGAGCTGGAAAGGCGCAACTGCAGGGTCTAGAAATCAGCAGCCTTGGAGGGGGGTGTCCCAATTTCTGCTGTCTTGCTCCCTTGGTTGAAATCACTTGTGCCCAGTGGGGAATCACAGTGGCACCCAGGAAGCATCTGTTGGGGTGATGGGTCTCAGGCAGCCTGCACTCTGTAAAGGAGTGACTGTGGTGTCCAGAGTTCCAAAGTAGTGGGTTGGGCAGACTCAACTTTGCTGTTTCCGTGGTTGGATACAAGTGCCCCCAGTAGTGGCTGACAGGGGCACCCATGGTGCTTTGGCCAGCAGGATGTACTGACGCACTCTGAAGGGCTTTGTTGTTGAAACCACAGGATTGTGGTGTCTGTGGGCAGGTATCCCAGAAGAGGGAATTCAGCGATTCTACAACCCAGCAGTGCTTTCCTGTTTAAATAAGTGCACACCTAATCTGGTCTCACAGAGGCGCCTAAGGGCTGCCTGTGGAGCGATGGGCTTGGGAGGCTTGCACACTGGAAAAGCATGCAACTGTAGTATCCAGAGTTCTGCAGCTATGGAGTGAGAAGACTCAGGGCTTGCTGCTGCACCTGTGGTGGATAGGTGCATGCTCCCAGTAGTGGCTCACAGGTGCACCTGCGGTGTGTTTGCCAGCACAGCGCAGCACACTGAATCACTCTGAGGGGCCCTGGCACTGAAGCCACATAATTGAGGCATCTGTGGGGAGGTATCCAGGATGAGTGGGTTCAGAATTTCTACTGCCAAGGGGAGTGTGACCCTATTTGTCCAAGATTGCATCCAGTGGGGCTCACAGTGGCTCCCATGTGCGCCCTGCCCTGTGGATAGATGGGTCTGGGTGCCTGCTCGTTGGAAATGCGTGATTGTGGTGGTGTGTTTGCTGGCACAGAGCTCTGATGCACTCTGAGGGGCCCTGGCACTGAAGTTGCGCAGCTGGGTTGTCTGTGGGCAGTTATTCAGGTAGAGGGAATTCAAAATTTCTACTGTGGGGCAGCGCACCCTTGTCTGTAAAAAATCACACCCAGTGGGGGCTCACAGCAGCATCCAAGAGCTGCCTATGGAGTGGTGTGCCCTGGATTCCTGCGAGCTGGGAACACACGAATGTGGTGTCTGTAGTTCTGCTGCTGGGGAGGGGGCCATTGCACTTACTGCTGCAGGAGTGGTGCACCTTTGCAGGTGGACATCCCAGTGCCCATGGGTCTGCGTGTGGGGCAGCAGGATTTTGGCTGGAATGGGTGCAGGGTCATGGGCAGTGTCCAAGGCCAGTCTGGGTGGTGGTGCTGATGAGTTCCTAGAAGAGGCCACTCTCCCCTTCAAGAAGGCGAGGGTTCCGT
>NW_006285039.1:47253-48942 GCF_000327345.1 Myotis davidii
ATTTTAGTTGTATGTTGTGTAATCAATATATACTTGTGGGTTTCTTTACTTCCTTTTTGTAGTTGATATCTAATTTCAAGGTATCATGGTCAGAGAATACGCTTGGTAAATTTCAATTTTCTTGAATTTATTGAGGATAGTTTTGTGACCCAACACATGGTCTATCCTTGAGAATGTTTTATGTGAAATGGATAAAAATAATCTGATGTTCTGGGATGAAAGACTCTGTAAATATTAATTGTTTCCATTTGGCCTAGTGTGTCATTTAAGGCTCATATTTCTTTATTAACTTTGTGTTTGGTTGATCTATTACTGTCAATGAAGTATTAAGTTCTCCAATGATGACTGTGTTTTGATCTGTTTCTCTCTTTAGTTATATGAGTAGTTGCTTTATATGTTTCAGTGATCCCTGATTTGGTGCATACATATTAAGAAGTTTTATGTTTTCTTGATATAGTGTACCTTTTATCATTATAAAATGTCCATTTTTGTCTCTTGTTATCTTGAAATCTATTTTTTCAGATATAAGTATGATTACATATTTTCTGTTGATGATATTTGTGTAAAGAAACATATTCCACCTTTCACTTTGAATCTATCTTTGTCTTTGCAGCTTAGATGTGTCTCTTGAAGGCAGCATATGGTTGAGTTTTGCTTTTTAATCTACTCTGCAATGCTGTGCCTCTTTATTGTTGAATTCAGGCCATTTACATTTAGGGTAATTATTGATGTATGAAGGTTTTCTTTTTTTAATATATTTTATTGAGTTTTTACAGAGAGGAAAGGAGAGAGATAGAGAGTTAGAAACATCAATGAGAGAGAAACATCGACCAGCTGCCTCCTGCATACTCCCCACTGGGGATGTGCCCGCAACCAAGGTACATGCCCTTGACCAGGATCAAACCTGGGACCCCTCAGTCCGCAGGCTGACGCTCTATCCACTGAGCCAAACGGGTTTCGGCTGAAGGTTTTCTATAGCCATTTCATATTTTGTTTTCTGGTAGCTCTGTACCCATATTGGTCCTTTTTCTCTCTGTTGTTTTTGTTTTGTGGCACTCCATATTTCTTTCTTGTTTCCTCTTTTTTAAAAAAAAAATACATTTTATTGTTTAAAATATTACAAATGGTAGTACATATGTCTCCTTTTTTTCCTATTGACCTTCCCCCAGCCTCCCCTATCCCCAGGCACATGCGCTCACCCCCACCCCCCAGTGTCTTGCGTTCATTGGTTATACTTACTATTATATGCATATATACAAGTCCTTCGGTTGATCTCTTAACTCCTGCCCCCGAACCCTCTCCAGCATTCTCACTGTAATATGACAGTCTGTTTGATGCTTCTCTGACTCTGTATCTATCTTTTTTTTCTGTTCATCAGATTATTTATTCACTTGATTCTTAGATTCACTTGTTAATAGGTGTGTATTTGTTGTTCATAATTTGTATCTTTACCTTTTTCTTCTTCTTCCTCTTCTTAAAGGATACCTTTCAGCATTTCATATAATACTGGTTTGGTGGTGATGAATTCCTTTAGCTTTTCCTTATCTGTGAAGCTCTTTATCTGCCCTTCAATTCTGAATGATAGCTTTGCTGGTTAAGTAATCTTGGTTGTAGGTTCTTGGCATTCATCACTTTGAATATCTCTTGCCACTCCCTTCTGGCCTGCAGAGTTTCTGTTGAGAAATCATC
>NW_006285039.1:50135-54646 GCF_000327345.1 Myotis davidii
TGAGATTTTGCTGCCTAAGAATTCTTCTAAGATTTTTATGGTTTCCCATCTTATGTTTAAGTCCTTTATCCATTTTGAGTTTATTTTTGTGTATGGTGAAAGTTGGTGGCCTAGTTTCATTTTTGTGCATGTATATGTCCAATTCTCCCAACACCATTTATTGATGACTGTCTTGACTCTGTTGTATGCTCTTGCCTACTTTGTCAAATATTAATTGAGTATAATGGCTTGGGTCAATTTCTGGGTCCTCTATTCTGTTCCATTGGTCTATATGTCTGTTCTTGTGCCAGTACCAGGTAGTTTTGAGTATCGTGATTTGGTAATACAGCTTGATGTCTGGAATTGGGATCCCTCTAATTTTGTTCTTCTTTCTCAGGAAAGCTGTGGCTATTCGGGATCTTTTTTATTCCAGGTGTATTTTTGGAGAGTTTTTTCTAGATCTTTGAAATATGCCATTGGTATTTTAATAGGTATTGCATTCAATCTAAAGATTGCTTTAGGTAGTATGAACATTTTAATGATGTTGATTCTACCAATCCATGAACATAGTACTTTATTCCATTTGTTTATGTCTTCCTCTTTCTCTTTTTTCAATGTCCTGTAGTTTCCTGAGTAGAAAAACCATAGTTAAGTTTATTCCTACGTATCTTAATTTTTTTGCTGCAATGGTAAATGAGATTTTTTTTTTCATTTCTCTTTCTGTGAGTTCATTATTGGTGTATAAAAAGGCCATAGATTTCTGGGTGTTGATTTTGTATCCTGCTACATTGCCAAATTCATTTATTACGTTTAGTAGTTTTTTGATGTCGTCTTTGGGTTTTCTATGTATAGTATCACGTCATCTGCGAATAAGGACAGTTTTAGCTCTTCTTTTCCAATTTCAGTGGTTTTATTTCTTTTTCTTGTCTGAATGCTATGGCTAGTACTTCCAGTACTATGTCAAACAGGAGTGTTGAAAGTGGGCATCCCTGTCTCATTCCTGTTCTTAGGTAAAATGGTTTTAGTTTTTGCCCACTGAGTAGGATGTTGGCTGTAGGTTTGTCATATAAGGCTTTAATTATGTTGAGGTATGGTCCCTCTATTCCCAATTTGCTGAGGGTGTTTATCAATAAAGGGCGTTTATCAAAAATGGATGTTGGATTTTGTCAAATGCTTTTTCTGCACCTGTTGATATGATTATGTGATTTTTATCCTCAAGTTTATTTATGTGATGTAACACATTTATTGATTTGTGGATATTGTACCATCCTTGCATCCCCAGAATAAATCCCACTTGGTTATGATGTGTGATTTCTCTAATGTATTGCTGAATCCCAAAATAAAGTAAAATAAAGAGAAAATAAAATGAAACTTTAAAAAAGGTAAAATAATAGTAGTAATAATACTGATTTAAAATAAAAATATAATAATTAAAAAGGTAAAATTAAGTTAGAAAAAAATAAAGAAAAAATTGGTTTCATAAGTAAAATATAAAAAATTGTGCAGTGGTGAAAGTCATTCACTTTTCTACTGTTCTGTTTGGCACACCTGTGTCCTGTCAGGTAGTCAGGACAGAATTGAAGTTCCCTGTGTTCCACTGCTTCTCTGTGACGTAAATCACAATCCTGTTTTAAACAGGCAGTATTTCTTTGTTTCTCAGCTGGCCTGCAGTTTTATTTACACAATAGTCAATTTGTGATTCAACCCTTGGGTGGCAGTTTTTCTGTACTGACATCTGGGGCTATAAGTCCTCATACCAAGTATTAAATTTTGTTTCCTCTGTCACACTTAATACTGGTTTGGGGGTGTGGACTGCCGCAGAGCTGGTTTTCTGATCATTTCTCCCCTCTTTGATCCCCAGGTTCCACAAAAACAACTTTCCCCTGCAGTCTCTGAGAGTGTTTTTAATTGGGTGATCCTATGTACTGAGATTAGTAATAAAAAATAATTTAAAGAGAAAAAAGAGCCAGAGTAATCACGTGAACTTGTGATTTTTTCACCCTGGCACTGCATGCAACTTTGTGCATGTCTTTCTTCCCTGGCATAGCCCAGCCAGTATACTGGTAAAACTTCAGGCTGCCTTTTTGTGTCCTGCCCAGCTATGGGTTGATTTCTAGAGTTCCCTTCTGCCAGCAGCCCTGTGGACCACCTTCCACATTTGTGGACTACCCTGGGCCCAACAGCCATTGATTTTGTGAGGTGCAGACTTCCTCTGAACCTCTACCTGCTGCATGCGTTTCTTCCTCTAGCCTGGATCAAAGAGCTCACCTTTTTTTGAGTGAAATCTGACATTTTTGTGAGAAGGTGAAGACCTCTTCTGCGTCCACCTATTCACGTTTCTTGAGACCCAGTGTTTGTGGGTTCACAACTGGTCCCTGGATGTTGTGTTTGTAGGGTCCTGGGAGGAATCTTATTCTTCCTGGTTGAAGGTAAGGCTACGCTTCCTATCCCAGCCACTCTCCCCTTCAAGATGGCATGGTCTTTGTGGCAGATATTTCAGCAGCAGTGGAGGCTGCCAGGTCAGGGGAATCCGGTCCGGCAGTCTCCAACAGTCCCTTGGAATATAGCTGTCCCTCACTCACAAACAAACACTCCCCATACGTCAAAACACTCCTTTCATTCTCTCACTCACACACTATCTTGAAGCCTGCCTTCCCTTCAGCAACCATCTTCTGTACAAGATCTCCTCTTTTTTTAAACTATACATCTTAATTTTGGAGGTTTTTTGTGTGGTTACCATCCGGTTTATAAAAAATAAATTTACATATATGCATCAGTTTGTTTTTCTTTTCAGTGATCTGATCTTCATCCTCCTTTGCCAGTTCAGACCTTTACTTGCTCCCCGTGTGTGTGTGTGGGTGTGTGTGTGTGTGTGTGTACATCCGCAGTCAGGCAGTGTTTGTGTGTGTGTGACAAATTATCACTGTTTAAGCTGTAAATATTTTGGTTACCTTAGTCTAGTGTTGTGACCTTATGTTCTTTGTTTCAGAGAGAATTATTCCCTTAAGTATTTCCTGCAATGAAGATCTGCTGGTGATAAAATCCCTCAGCTTCTGTATTTCTGGAAAAGTCTTTTTTTCTCCTTCATATTTAAAGGATAATTTTTTTCCCTGGCTGGCTTTGCTCAGTGGATAGAGCATCAGCCTGTGGACTGACACGTCCTGCATTTGATTCTGGTCAAGGGCATATGCCCAGGATGCAGGCTCAATCCCCAGTAGGGGGCATGCAGGAGGCAGCTGATCAATGATTCTCCCTCATCAGTGGTGTTTCTATCTCTCTCTCTCTCTCTCTCTCTCTCTGAAACCATAAAAATAAAATTAGAAACAAAACGATAAAGGATAATTTTGCTGGATATATTATTCTTGGTTGGTATTATCTCTGTTTCAGATGTTTGAATATTTAGTTACACTCAGTTCTGGCTTATAGAGGTTCTTCTGAGAAGTTGGATGAAATTCTGATGGGTTTTCCTTTGTAGGTCACTTCCTTCTTTTCCCTGGATGCTTTGAAAAAAAATTTTGTGAGTAATTTTTGACCATTTTAATTTGTGCATTGGAGAGGGACTCTTTGGATTGAGGTAACTAGGTGTTCTGTTTGCTTCTTGGATTTGAGGATCTAGATCTTTCCAGAGGTTTTGAAGTTCTAATCCAGTTTGAATAAGCTCTCTGTTCCCTTCTCTCCCTTCTTTGGAATGCCTATAATTCTTATAATGCTTTGTCTGATGGAGTCAGATAGTTCTCATAGAGTTCTTTCATTTATTTTTATGGTCAGGTCTCTCTCCTCTTCCCTCTGGGTAATTTCTATCTTTGATGTCACAAATGCTTTTCTCCATCTGGTTGACTCTGTTTCCTGTGCTCAGTAGTTCACTCCTAATCCCTTTAATTGCATACTTCATTTCCAGACTTATGTTTTGGGGTTTTTTTGGAGTGTCAACACCTTTGCTAAAATACTCATTTTGTTCATTAATTTGTTTTTTGAGTGCATTGAATGGATTGTCTGTACTTTCTCACATCCTGTTGAATATTTTCAGAACTGCAATCTTTTAAAATAATTTCTTTATTTTGTTTTATTTGTTTATTTTCATTTATGTGTTTATTTTTCTGTATTGATTAAGGTATTACATATGTGTCCTTATGCCGCCATTTCCCCCCGCACCCCCACTCCACTCTTATTCATGACCTCACCCCCCTGGTGTCTGCGTCCATTGGTTATGCTTATATGCATGCATACAAGTCCTTTCGTTGACCTCTCTCCCTTACCCCCACCTTCCCCTACCTTCCCTCTGAGGTTTGAGTATATGCTTAATGCTTCTCTGTCACTGGATCTGTTTTTGTTTATCAGTTTATGTTGTTTATTAGAATCCACAAATGAGTGAGATAATGGGCTATTTATCTTTCTCTGACTGGCTTATTTCACTTAGAATAATGCTCTCTAGCGCCATCCAAGCTGTTGCAAATGGTAGTTCCTTCCTTTTTACAGCAGCATAGTATTCCATTGTGTAGATGTACCACAGTTTTTTTTTTTTTTTTTATTAC
>NW_006285039.1:54864-55579 GCF_000327345.1 Myotis davidii
AAGTGTCTATTTAGGTCCTTTGCCTATTTTCTGATTGGATTGTTTATCTTCCTTTTGTTAATTTGTATGAGTTCCCGGTAAATGTTGTAAATTAAATCCTTATAAGAGATAACATTGGCAAATATGTTCTCCCATGCAGTGGGCTTTCTTGTTCTGTTGATGGCTTCTTTTGTTGTGAAGAAGCTCTTTATTTTGATGTAGTCCCACTTGTTTATTTTCTCTTTAGTTCCCATTGCCCTAAGAGCTGTATCAGTGAAGAAATTGCTTTGGCATATGCCTTAGATTTTTCTGCCTTTGAATATCTCTATGATTTTTATCATTTCCAATCTTATGTGCTGGGGTCCAACCCCAGCAGGTCCAGGGGTCCCCAAAGGTGTGGACGGAGTCGGCGAAGAAGGAATGACACGGAGACAGCGTTCAGTTGATCAGCAGCTTAGCCAGGATCTCCAGCCAAGTTCTGGTCTGGATCTCCAGAGAAGTTCTGCCCTTTATTGTCTTGTTACATCTATTTATACCAGTTGATTTTTTAATCCTGTCAATTTCTATTACAAAGGTTAGGGCGTTTCTTATCTCCATTCCAGCGAGTAAAAATTATGTAGCTTAAGCATGATTGTTCGTAGTTAAAGAGATTAATTACCCTCCTGGCACTTAGTGAAGGGGTTTTATTCCCTCCCTAACTTCAGGGGAAAATCTCTACCTGGGGAAACAACCTTTC
>NW_006285039.1:55947-60469 GCF_000327345.1 Myotis davidii
TGAATTTATAGATTGCTTTGGGTAGTATGGACATTTTAATGATGTTGATTCTACCAATCCATGAACACGGTATGTTCTTCCATCTCTTTATGTCTTCCTCTATCTCTTTTTTCAACATCCTGTAGTTTTCTGAGTAGAGGTCTCTACCTCCTCAATTAAGTTTATTCCTAGGTGTCTTAATTTTTTTGGTGCAATAGTAAATGAGATTTTTTTTAATCTCTTTTTTTTTTAAAAATTCACTATTGGTGTATAAAAATGCCATAGATTTCTTGGAGTCAATTTTGTATCCTGCTACATTGCCGAATTCATTTACTAAGTCTAATAATTTTTTGATGGAGTCTTTAGGGTTTTCTATGTACAGTTGTACAGTATCATGTCATCTGCGGATAATGATCATTTTACTCCTCCTTTTCCAATTTGGATGCCATTTATTTCTTCTTCTTGTCTAACCATTATGGCTAATACTTCCAGTACTATGTTGAACAGGAGTGGTGAAAGCAGCCATCCCTGTCTTAGAACTACAATCTTGAATACTCTGTCATTTTTATCACATATATCCATGTGTTCCAGCTTGTTTTCTGTAGATTTTTTTGTTTTCTTTCGGAGCTCCCTTATTAACATGGTTATTCACGGTATATCCTTGTCTCACTTGCCTAGGCATCTATTGAATTACTGAACTTTCTCTCACAGCTTTCTATGAAGAATTCTTTCTACTATTTTCCAGTTGGTGGTACTGAATCACAAGGTTTTTCCTCTGTGACATCCCAGAGCTGACCTCAATGGGTTCCACCATACAGTACAGCATGCAGCTTGGGTGTGGGGTTTGTTTTGCCCTCACCAAAACGTTGACCCCAGACCTCAGCAGGGTTACCCACCCCCCAACATGCCCCACCTGGAGATCAATCAGAGAGGATAATAGTGATTTCACTGCAATTGCTCTCCATTTGCAGAGAATGTGCTCCTTGGCCCTACACCAAGGACAACAGTAGGCGAGTTTGGGGAGTCTGATGGGCAATAGGGTTCTATGGCTCTGTTTCTTTATCTGAAACACCACCACCCAACAGCAGACAGTGGTGGAAGAACCCCTATGCTATGTCCTTGCCTGGGCATCTCTTCTGGCTCAGCAGCTGCTTGCTCTTGCCCTATTGGGGAGTCTACCAAGAATCTCTGTTCCTACTGACCCACAGAAATGCCTGCTACCTCCAGCTTCCTCCCTTGTCTGGACCAAGCTGTTCACCAGCTCCCTGTTGCAGGGTTATATTCGTGGCCATCTGAGCTTTCCTCCCTTCTCACCTCCCTGTTCATTCCCAATTGCCCACCTTTAGATGCTTCAATGCACGGGTCACTCAGACATGTTTCTATATTGAGCAGGAAATCCTTTTCTGAATTATAGTTGGTTAACTAATTAAAGTTTTAGGGGGAGAGGCTGAAGGAATCTCTCATGCCACCATTCCTCTGACCTTTTTGTGTTTTTTTTTTTTCTATGTATTAGATCCAACTGCTATGCCTCTCAGTCTTTGTGGGGTGGCCTTATGTAGTAAGTGTCCTGTGGTGCAGTCTCTTTGCTCTCCTTAGGTGGATGCTCTATGATTGTCCCTTGTGTGGGTTATTTGGACTCCCCTGTTGTAATTGGGTCTTGGTTGTTGTTCTCCTGTTAGTGGGTGGGATCTCCCCTCAGGCTGGATGACTGTGATGCTCACCCCAACCACAGCATGCAAGCTGTTATACAGGGGCTAAAGTACTAGCTAGGAGCCATATTGAGATAGAGGAAGTGCATTGTCTTCAGGTATCTCTTTGTCTTCAGAATGGTCATCCTTTGGCTACCCTGGAGGGAAGTCTGAGTTAAGAAGTCAGCAATGCTCTTCTGAAAGTTCTTCTTCCTAGGAACCTCAAAGTCAAGCTGAGACTCACAGGTCCATATCCTCCCAGCTATTAGAATAGTAACTAGGAGAGACAAAAAGGCAGTGATGGACATGTCAAGAGCCTGTCCCAGAGCAAATAAAATTAGCAGCTGAAATGAATTACATCCAACCCAAATTGGCAAAGGGGACTCAGCTGGTGAGACAGTTTGAAGCTGAGAAGGGCAGAGGACCCCAGGAGAAAGCCACCCCTGCCACAGACCTGCTACCTTGGCTGTGGTCCCATGGTCAATGAGTCTCCAGCCACCCCAGGCGCAGACTCCTGTGAGATCTGAGGCATGCTCATCTCTTACCAGCCCAACGCTTTAGCCCAGGGCACTGCAACCACATGAGCAGCAGACACATGAGCAGCCCACTCCTGTCTAAGGAGCAGCAGCCCTGCGAGCAACCCACCCAAGACCTAAGAGCAGCAGCCTCACTTGGCCTGCCCCTGTCCAAGGAGCAGCAGCTGTGTGAGTGGTCCGCACTCCCATTTGAGGAGCAACAACTGTGTGAGCAGCCCACCATGTCTGAGGAGCAGCAGCTGCATGAGCAGCCTGCCCGTGACTGAGGAGCAGCAGCCTAGCTCAGCCTGCCCCATCCAAGGAGCAGCAGGTGTGCACAGCCCACACCATGCACCTGCCTGAGGAGCAGCAGCTGCACGAGCAACTTACCCACTTCTGAGGAGCAGCAGTTGTGTGAGCCACCCACCCCCATCCGAAGGGCAGCAGCTGTGTGAGCAGCATGTCCCCATCTGAGGAGGAGCAGCCTGCCTCCATCCATGGAGCAGCAGCTGTGTGAGCAGCCCATACCTATCCAAGGAACAGCAGTGTTGCAAGCAACCCTCCCCCATTCAAGGAGCAGCAGCCACCAGAGCAGCCTGCCCCAGTCCGAGGAGCACCAGCCACACAATCAGACCACCCACATCCAAAGAGTGGCAGTCCTGTCCAGTCAAACTGGTACAAGGAGCAGAAGCCACCCACTGCTTGCACCTGTTCAATGAGCAGTAGGAACGGCCCACCCCCGTCCGAGGAGCAGCAGCTGCATGTGCAGCTCACTCCTGCTCAAGGAGCAGCAGCTGCACAAGCAGCCCATCCCCCATCCAAGAAGAAGCAGTTGCATGAGCAGACCTCACTCATCCAAGCAGCAGCAGTTTCGCAAGCAGCCCACACCCATCTGAGGAGCAGCAGCTCTGCAAGCAACCTGCCCCTGTACAAGGAGCAGCAGCCTCATGAGCAGCCCACCCCATCTGAGGAACAGCAGCAGCACACAGCCAGGCCCATCCAAAGAGCAGCAGCCAGGTAAGTAGTCTGCCCTGTCTGAGGTGCAACAGTTCCATGAGCAGCCTGCTCCCATCAAAGAAGCAACAGCTGCACTCAGCCTGCCCACATCTGAGGAGCAGCAGCCTCATGATCACCTACCCCCGTCCAAGGAACAGCAGCTATTCAAACAGCCTCCGCCACCAGCCAGAGGAGATGCCACTGCTGCAAACAGCACCCACCAGGGAAGCCGCTGCCATTTATGGAGCAGGCGCTAGCAAGATCGCCTGAGGAGCAACTGCAACCCGAGAAGCCACTGCCACCCAAGGAGAAGCCCCTGTAAGATTGGAAATCCAGATCAGTCGATGAGACCACAAATGGGGAGACAAAGAAACCCCCAAAGGAAAGAAAAGGAGAAATCACCAGAAAAGCAGCTAAGTGAAAGAGAGTCATGCAATATGTCAGAAAAAGAATTGAGAAAAAGGGTTATACAGTTCATAAACCAGATGAATGAGGTTGTGTTGGTGGTATAGTGGTGAGCATAGCTGCCTCCCAGATGAATGAAAAAAAATCAACAACTTATATAAGAATCAAGAAGAAATAGATGGCCCTAAATGGTTTGGCTCAGTAGATAGAGCATCGGCCTGTGGACTGAAAGGTCCCAGGTTCGATTCTGGTCAAGGGCATGTACCTTGGTTGCAGGCACATCCCTAATGAGAGGTGTGCAGGAGGCAGCTGATCAGTGTTTCTCTCTCACTGATGTTGCTAACTCTCTATCCCTCTCCCTTCCTCTCTGTAAAAAAAATCAAAACAATATTTTAAACAAAAAAAAAGAAGAAATGGATGAAAAAATCAACAACTTATGTAAGAATCAAGAAGAAATTAAGAGTGATATAGGTGCAATAAAAACACAACATGGAAAGTTTCAACAATAGACTAGGAGAAGTGGAGGACTGAATTAGCAAATTAGAAGACAGGGAAGAAAAACACATCCAAACTGAACTGCAATTGGAGAAAAAAATTAAAAGACTGGAGGAGAGCCTAAGAGAGCTATGGGACAACATGAAATGAAATAACATACGAGTAATAGGGATGCCAGAACAACACGAAGAGGAACAAGAGTTAGAAAATCTATTTGAAGAAATAATGTCAGAAAACTTCCCTGATGTGGGGAAGAAAAAAGTCACACATGCACAGAGAGTCCCAGACAAGATGAAACTGAAAAGAACCACACCAAGACACATCATAATTACCATGGCAAATGTTCAGGACAAAGAGAACATCTTAAAGGACGCAAGAGAGAGATGGAAAGTTACATACAACGGATCTCCCATTAGATTATCAAATGATTTCTCCACCGAAACA
>NW_006285039.1:60895-62320 GCF_000327345.1 Myotis davidii
AGCAAATCAAATGCAGCAGTACATCAGAAAGATCATACACCATGATGACCAAGTAGGATTTAAACCAGAGATGCAAGGAAGGTACAATATACGCAAGTCAATAAACGTGATACATCACATAAACAAATTGAGAGATAAAAATCACATAGTCATATCAATTGATGCAGAAAAAGTATTTGACAAAATTCAACACCCTTTCTTGATAAAAACTCTCAGCAAGGTGGGAATAGAAGGATCATACCTCAACATAATAAAAACCATATATGTCAAACCCATAGCCAACATCATACTCAATGGGTAAATACTAAATTGATTTCCCTTAAGTACAGGAACAAGACAGAGATGTCCACTCTCATCACTCTTGTTCTACATAGTACTGGAAGTATTAGCCATTGTGATCAGACAAGAAGAAGAAATAAAGAAAAGGCATCTAAATTGGAAAAGAAAAAGTAAAACTGCCCTTATTTGCAGTCGACAAGAACTGTACATAGAAAACCCTAAAGACTTCATAAAAAATTTATTAGAATTAATAAATGAATTTGGCAATGTAGCAGGATACAAAATTAATGCCAAGAAATCTATGGCATTTTTATACACCAATAATGAACTTACAGAAAGAGAGACTAAAAAAGCAATCCCATTTACCATCGCACCAAAAAAATTAAGACACCTATGAATAAAGTTAACTAAGGAGGTAAAAGACCTGTACTCGGAAAACTACAGGACACTGAAAAAAGAGATGGAGGAAGACATAAACAGATGGAAGAACATACCGTGTTTATGGATTGGTAGAATCAACATCATTAAAATGTCCATACTACCCAAAGCAATCTATAGATTCATTGTACTCCCCATTAAAATACCAAGGGCATATTTCACAGACCTAGAATGAATTCTCCAAAAATTCATCTGGAATAAAAAAAGACCCCGAATAGCTGCAGCAATCCTGAGAAAGAAGAACAAAGTTGGAGGGATATAAATACCAGATATCAAGCTGTATTACAAAGCCACTGTTCTCAAAACTGCCTGGCACTGGCACAATAATAGACATGTAGATCAATGGAGTAGAATAGAGAACCCAGAAATTGACCCAAACCACTGTGCTCAATTAATATTTGACGAAGGAGGCATAAACATACAATGGAGTCAAGAGTCTCTTCAATAAATGGTGTTGGGAAAATTGGACAGACACATGCAAAAAATGAAACTAGACCCCCAACTGACACCATACACAAAAATAAACTCAAAGTGGATAAAGGACTTAAACATAAGACGGGAAAACATAAAAATACTAGAGGCATCCACAGGCAGCAAAATCTCAGACATATGCCAAAGCAATTTCTTCAGTGATACTGCTCCTAGGGCAGGGGTGGGCAATCCCTGGCACACATTCCAAACATGGCACTCCAGTAATTTTTGCTGGCA
>NW_006285040.1:0-3023 GCF_000327345.1 Myotis davidii
GTTTGACCTAAAAAGGTTATCTGTGTGAGGGGATGTGAATTTTTATGTAATTAATGTGTAAATGGGTGAGTCTGAAAATTAGGTGAAGAAATGAAGGTTAGAGTGTATCTAGGTAATGCTGCTAGAGAATTGGAATGCTGCATGAGGCATTTCCTGGGGTCTGTGACAATTCAAAAACTACATGTTGAGTGGATATTACAAGTCAGGCATCCTCACTTCACATGACACTTGTTCTCACAGAAATTAAGGAGACGTTCCCATTTACAATTCTATTTGCTCCAAACTATAAATAAACACGTATTAAATGGTATGTTTGGAGGATGTCAATGGGATTGGGTATCTTGCATGTGATATTTCTGGAGATCTATACAGATTATCAAAAACTTAGAATCATGCCTGAAAGAAAGTATGCAGAATCTAAAAGGTGGATATGAACTCAATTTCCTCATGAAAAATTGTATAATTAGGAGATATATGGTGTGACTTTCATGAAACTTTCTGCATGTATATCCATGTATTTATATTGCTAGATATACTGATGTAGCTATACAGAGAGAGATGCAAAAAGATATAATTTCATTTTTGAAGAAATTATTCACTATTTTTATATTACTGTCCCAGTTTTAATGTTAGCCAAGCTCACTACTCATTATTTCACTGTTTAAAATTATTATTTTCCTAAAAGGAAGGAACTCTTACCATTTGCAACGGCATGGATGGAACTGGAGAGCATTATGCTAAGTGAAATAAGCCAGTCAATGAAAGAAAAATACCACATGATCTCACTTATTCATGGATAATTGAGACCATTATAAACTTTTGAACAATAATAGATACAGAGGCAGAGCTGCCTCAAACAGAGTGTCAAAGTATGCAGAATCTAAAAGGTGGATATGAACTCAATTTCCTCATGAAAAATTGTATAATTAGGAGATATATGGTGTGACTTTCATGAAACTTTCTGCATGTATATCCATGTATTTATATTGCTAGATATACTGATGTAGCTATACAGAGAGAGATGCAAAAAGATATAATTTCATTTTTGAAGAAATTATTCACTATTTTTATATTACTGTCCCAGTTTTAATGTTAGCCAAGCTCACTACTCATTATTTCACCGTTTAAAATTATTATTTTGTCCCCTGAATGTGTGTGGTATATATTACTCACATTTATAGAAAAATTCCATGGTGAATATAATATACTTGGTGTTTAAGTTTATAATGTGTTGGTGAAAACTGGGTTAAGGTTTAATGTGTGATTGATTTGGTGTTTTCAAATCTGAATATAAGATGAGCTTTGTGTGACTGAGGAGGGTATATGTGCTTTGTGTCTGTGGGTTGGTTTAGCATATATTTATGTGTGTAGTTTGTATTTCCTATAATGATCAATTTCTGTGTGTGTATTTTATATGTCATGTAGTTTAGATACGGAATTATATTACTGAGAATGTTCTCTTTGAGGCTAGTGAAATTAGTGTATTTTCAAAATGTGAGGGAATAATTTTTGATGTGGAGATGTAAAAATAAAGGTGTATAAGAGAAAGAATGCGTATGCTTTGGAAAAAGTGGCAAAGACTACAGAAAAGACTGTGTAAATTAGGAGAGCAGTAACTCGTGATTTCATTATAAGGTAAAAGTATGAAAGATTGAGTTCTGAAGGGGTTAAGATAGAATATGGCACCTTATGTAGGCTTAGCAAACTCTCTAGCATTCAGAAAACAGAAATGTGTCCACATTAAAAAAATAAATGTACAAAACATCACCTTTACATGTAGTTCAGGCACAAAGCAATTGAAATGCTCAGAGAAGTATAATCAATGAAAAAATTATATTCATGCAATAGTATACATATACCAAGAATGAACAAAATAAATTCAAATGCTATATAAGTTCCAGAAATATAATAAAGAAAGAAAGAAACCAAACAAAGTATATATTTTACACTTCTTTTACCTAAAATTTAAAAACAGGGATACTAGTCTAGTGTGTTAGGATTCAGCGAAATTATAATTCTTTGTATTGTAGAGAATTTAGACTCATGTGGATGATTTTAATTAAATGAATGATGGGGACAGGGGTCTAATATGGGGTGAATGTGAAAACACTGGCTATGCACATATATGGATGTGATGGGGTCTTCAACTGGATACCCTTACTCTATCTCAAGTTCAGTTTTGGAAGATCCTACCACTTTTGGCCCAGAGGTTTTAAGTTGTTAGTGCTTTCACACATTCCTAGTAATATAACATGCCATTGTACAGTTCATAGGAACATACTCTTCTATGCTTCTCTGATTAAGCTCTAATTCATTTGAGCCCTCCCCCATTATTTCCTCAAACAGGACACTGTTCTACACTGATCTCTTTGGACTTGCTCCAGTCCTTTTTAGTGTTTTTCCCTTGGAATACATTCCTTCCACTGCTTATCACATTTAAGAAGATGCAGGAGCATTTGAGTTTTTGTACTGGGCAGTCTTTTGTCCTCTAATGTGTAGGACCTCTTAGCTCAGCTCAGAGTTCTTTCTAGATCCCAAACTCCTTTGCATCCTATTCAACAGTCGTTCCTTACCAGCAGCATTTAGCTTATCCTTAGAAGACATGCAGCATAAATCGTCAGAGGAAGAAGATTCCCATGCTTTCTGGCCTTGAGTTAAAGCATCTTCTTGTAAATTCAACTTTGCTGAGAAATTAATAATAGAGATGTGGTCCATGTTTGTTATTTGTGTATTTATCTACCCATTAAACAAAAAAGTTTCTGCAGAGCAAAGGAAACCATAAGCAAAATGAAAAGAAAACCCAGTGTGTTGGAGAATCCTATCTAATAAAAGAGAAACATGGTAATTGGCATATGACCGCTACCCTTCCCATTGGCTAATCAGGGAGATATGCAAATTAACTGCCAACCAAGATGGCGGCCATCAGCCAGGCAGCTTGAAAAT
Organism: Myotis davidii; assembly: GCF_000327345.1. Classification (NCBI taxonomy): domain Eukaryota; kingdom Metazoa; phylum Chordata; class Mammalia; order Chiroptera; family Vespertilionidae; genus Myotis; species Myotis davidii. The sequence goes on from NW_006285040.1 coordinate 2,944, forward strand.
AACAGGAGGCTTGCATGCTTCAGTGACGGAGGACTCCAACGTTCCCCACCTGCTGCCGCCGGCCTCTGAGCTGCAACTAT
>NW_006285040.1:4253-5957 GCF_000327345.1 Myotis davidii
AGAAAGAGGTAATATGCAAATTGACCATCACTCCAACACACAAGATGGCCACCCCATGTGGACACAAAATGGCTGCTACAAGATGGCCGGCAGGGTAGGGCAGTTGTGGGTGACCAGGCTGGCAGGGGAGGACAGTTGTGGGGGACCAGGCCTGCAGGGGAGAGCAGTTGGGGGTGACCAGGCTGGCAAGGGAGGGCAGTTGGGGGTGACTGGGCCAGCAGGGGAGGGCAGCTGGGGGCAATCGGGCTGGCAGGGGAGCAGTTAGGCGTCAATCAGGCTGGCAGGGGAGTGGTTAGGGGCAATCAGGCAGTAAGGTAGTTTAGGCCCACCGGGAATGGGCCTAAATGGTCAGTTGGACATCCCTCAAAGGGTCCCAGATTGGAGAGGGTGCCGGCTCGGCTGAGAGACACACACACACACACACACACACACACACACACACACACACTGTGGACAAATTTCATGCACCAGACCTCTAATACTAGTATATTTGCCTATGATACATCGTATAAGGTTTAATATCCAAAATTTATAAAGAACTTACAAAACTCAACACCAGAAAGAAAAACACTCAATTAAAAAAATAGCAAAGACATGAATAGACACTTTTCCAAAGAAGACATACAGGTGGCCAATAGACAGATATATGAAAAAAATGCTCAGCATCACTAACCATCAGAGAAATGCATGGAGCCACAATGAGTCTTGGCTGATGTGTCTCCATTCACTGGATTTGATTCCTGGTTAGGGCACAAACCCATATTGGGGGTTTGATGCCAGGTTGGGGCTCTAGCACTAGGCAGCTGATCTCTGTTTCTCTCTCATATCATTGTCTGTCTGTCCTTCTCTCTTTCTCTATCAATAAAATTTTTTAAAAAATGTCACAAAAACACAACGAGCTATCACCTCGTATCTGCCAGAATGACAGCCATTAATAAGTCAACAAACAACAAGTGCTGGTGAGAATGTGGAGGAAAAGCCACCCTACTGCACTGTTGATAGGAATGGAGTCTGGTACAATCACTGTGGAAACAATATGGGGTTTACTCAAAAAATTTAAATGTAACTTCCTTTTGCCCCAGCAATCTCATTTTGGGGAATATATCCTAAGAATCTTGAAACACCAATTTGAAAGAATATATGTAACCCTATGTTCATTGTGGTGTTATTTACATTAGCAAGATTTGGAAACATCCCAAGTGCATATCAATGAATGAGTTTAAAATAAATCTGTGGGATTTTGAGGAGCAGCAGCCGCCCACCCCGGTCAGAGGAGCAGCAGCCACACGAGCAGACCGCCCACGTCTGAGGAGCGGCAGCCCTGCGAAGCACACACTGGTCCGAGGAACAGAGCCACAACAACCTGTACCTATCCGACGAGAAGCAGCCGGGTGAGTGGCCTGTCCCCGTCCAAGGAGAAGCAGCCATATGTGCAGCTCACTCCCATCCAAAGAGCAGCAGCCGCGCAAGCAGCCCACCCCCGTCCGAGGAACAGCAGACTTGCAATCAACCTGTCCAAGTCCAAGGAACAGTAGCCCCACAAGCAGCCCACCACATCAGAGGAACAACAGCAACATGCAGCCAGCCCCCATCCAAGGATCAGCAGCCACGTGAGCTGTCCGCCCCAGTTCAAGGAGTAGCAGCTGTGTGTGTAGCCCGCCCCCATCCAAGGAACAGCAGCCTCGTGCTCAGCACACCCTCTGT
>NW_006285040.1:6251-11756 GCF_000327345.1 Myotis davidii
CAGGGAAGCAAAAGACACCCAAACTGTGGTACATCTACACAATAGAATACTATGCCACTATAAAAAAGAAGGAACTTTTACCGTTTGCAACAGCATGGATGGAACTGGAGAGCATTATGTTAAGTGAAATAAGCCAGTCAATGAAGGAAAAATACCACATGATCTCACTCATTTATGGATAATAAAGATCATTATAAACTTATGAACAAAAATAGATACAGAGGCAGAGCAGCCTCGGACAGACTGTCAAACTATTGCAGGAAGGCTGGGGAGGGTTGGGGGCGAGAGGGGGAGGTAAGAGATCAACTGAAGGACTTGTATGCATGCATATAAGCATAACCAATGGACATAAGACACTGGGGGATAGGGGAGGCCAGGGGATTGTCAAAGGCAGGAAAAAAAGGAGACATATGTAATACTCTTTGTAATATTGTAAGCAATAAAACAAAAAAATAAATAAAATAAATCTGTGGAACATTTAACAATGAAATATTATGTGGCCATATAAAAGATTGAAATCCTATCTCTAGACAGCATGGATGGATCTGGAGATTATTATGCTATGTGAAATTAGCCAAAGAAAGATAAAAAGCATATGTGATATCACATATGTGTGGTATCTAAGGAACAAAATAAACTGACAAACAAAATAGAAACAGAGTCATGGGCACATAGAAAAGACTGACAGCTATCAGAGGGCTGGTGGGAGAGAGAGGGGTGAGGCAAAGTAAAGGGATTAGCCAAAGAACATATATGCATAAACCGTAGACACAGACAACAGTGTTGTGATGGCCAAAGGAAAGGGGGAATGGGTATGAGAGGAGGTGGGTCAAGCTGGAGGGGGGTGGGGGAATGGCAACATCTGTAATAGTACCAACAATAAAAATAAAGTAAAAAATTATGTTAAGCAATACAGATTTCCTAATAATAAGTATCTACTATGTGCTAAGTTCAGTGACCACACACGGCCTCCACCTTCATGGATATTGTAATATGATTCCTATGAAAATATTAAATGCACAGTAATATTTACTATGTCAGTAAATATCATGGGTGACTATAATTGTTCAAAAAAGGTGATTGTTAAATGGAACAGAGACTGCTGTCTCCTTTCTACCTCGACTACATTACATTTACCAGCTTTCTTGAAGATAGTTCTGACCACGTGATTACTGTTGGGCAATGGAAAATGAATGGAAATTATATGTGCCACTTCCAAGCATCGCCATACAAACCTCCAATGTGACCTACCCTGCTCCTCCATTTCCTAGACTGGGATGTTGATATTTTGGGGTCTACTTGAAAAGTGCATGTTAATGATAAAGTTTACATCAGCTCAGGTCTATGAATTATCCCAAGAGACTTGCCCTAGTGGCCTGTACATACATTACATACATACTGATTTGTCATATAAGAGAGAGATTCATTTGTGCCTTTGTCATTCAAACTTTTTTTTTTTAAGGAAGCCTCAGATGGTCCCTCTTTTATTTATCTTTTATTTTTTAAATATTTTTTATTGATTTTTTACAGAGAGGAAGGGAGAGAGATAGAAAGTTAGAAACATCGATGAGAGAGAGACATCAATCAGCTGCCTCCTGCACATCTCCTACTGGGGATGTACCCGCAACCCAGGTACATGCCCTTGACCGGAATCGAACGTGGGACCTTTCAGTTCACAGGCCGATGCTCTATCCACTGAGCCAAACCAGTTTAGGCAAGCTTTTTAAAATGGAATATATTCTTCAATATGTTTAGCTAACTGCTTTTACATGTGAAGATTACTGATTTATGTTAATAATCTTAATCCTCAATTCTTATTCCTATTATATATATTATATATCTTATATATATTTTATATATAGCCATATGTATTATATATAATCCATATATAAAATCATGTTGGCTAATACTTCAAACTAAAATCCTATATAATAAAAGCCTAATTGCTAAGTGCCTGGTCGACTGGTCGGCCATTCAACCAATCAAAGTGTAATATGCTAATGATATGCAAAGGCTGCTCAACCGCTTGCTATGATGTGCACTGACCACTCGGGGGCAGACGCTCTGACTGGTAGGTTAGCTTGCTGCTGGGGTCTGGCCAATCAGAACTGAATGAGATGGGCCTGACATGCCCTGGAGGCCTCCCAAGGTCCCTCCCCAGCTGGCCAACCTCCTGTGTCTCTCCCCGACCCCGATCATGCACTTGTGGGGTCCCTCGGCCTGGCCAGCAGCCTGTTGCAATTCGGGACCCCTTGGGGGATGTCGGAGAGCCAGTTTCGGCCTGATCCCACAGGCATCTATAATAATAAAAGCATAATATGCAAATCAGCTGAACAGCAGAATAACCATCCAGATGACCTTCCGGATGAAGCTGAGGCTGTGAAGGCCGGGGCTGCGAGGGCCGGGGCTGCAAGGGGTAGGGGTTGTGAAGGCCTACCCTTGCACGAATTTCGTGCATTGGGCCTCTAGTGTTAAATAATAATGGTGATAGACATTTTAATCTTTTTCCTGATTATAGAGGGGTTGTCCCAAATTTTTCCTACTAAGTAAGTTGTTAGATTTTATGTCAAGTTAAAATTTCATCATGTTAAGGAATATCCAATCTTTTAGTTTTATTTAATCATTTGTAAATAAAAATGGTGATTAAATTGTATTAAATTTTTTTAGCATCTATGGAGATTTACCATATGGGGTTTATCTTTGGATATAATATGGTGAATTTTACTATTATACTTTTAATACTGAATAATGTTTGTGTTCCTGCAATAATCCCACCTGATCATGATGAACAGTCTTTAATAAGTGAGAGCTCCTTGACCTTCTCTCTTAGTTCACATATTTGTTCTGCAGCTGCATCCACTGAGGATTGCAACTCATTTGTTAAGTTATTTTTCATCAATTATAATTTTTCAGACTGAATATTCCTAGTAAAAACTTGTAATTCCTTATTTTTTCTTGATTCATGCCCCAATATCATCCCCTATATCTCTTCCACCTGGTCCTATAAATCTACTTTAACTGGTTAAGATTGTCCCTTTTTTGTCTTTCTCTTATAGTAGTTGCTATGCTAAAATTAACCAGGACAAAGAGAGTGAGAAATGATCCTAAAGCTATTATTGTTCAACCAGTGGGTATTTTTAAAACAAATTTTCTATCTTGGGCTGAAAGAAAATAAAGTGTAATATAACTAACTAGATATTTAACAAATATATATATATATATAATTATCTGTGACTTTATGGACTTTTTTTTCTTCCTGCTATAACTTCCTATTTCAATTATAGGTTCTTCTCCTTCCCAGAACTTTCAAACATTTTAAGAAGGAGCAATACAAAATTCATGTCTGGAAAAAGATTTAAGAATCATAGAAACATAGTATATAATAATCATCATGTCCTTCAGAATGAAAACATTTTTTTTTCTCTTCGGCCAGGACTGCACCTGAATTTCAGGACCCAGCATTCCATTTCCCCCAGAAAGATGAAACTGTCAGCATATCTGACAGGACCTTGCATCTAATACTTAGCTGACCTTGTGGCATGCAGCAGATTTACAATATACATGAGTGGAGAAAGAGCCAACATCACTATGATATAGTACTAGGTCAAATAAAGTGGGAGAAATGCTGCTCAGTCAGGACCTCAGGAAGACTTTAATCCTCACTAGACTGGAGCTAAAGTTTATATGACAAGCAGATGTGAAATCAACTCTGGAAATTCAGCTGCCAAGGCTACACACACACACACACACACACACACACACACACAGACACACACACACGTGTGGAAAATAAAGCCCATCAGTGTGATAAATGTAATAGTGAACCTAACAGGTTAATGCAATTCTAGTTGGTCTAGAATAATCCTCCTGCCAATATGATTTGTTGAAATATTTCCTTGAAATATTTCAATTTGATTCCTCTTTATTCATGCTTAGGATCAGGCTATGCAAAACATATCATATTATCTAAATTCAACAAAGTTAAAATATTGACTGAACACCAGTTTATTGAAAGTGGAAGACACAAACAAATATAAAAAGTGATTATCAGATTGACCATATTGAGTAATTTTTTAATGGGGGTGGAACAATTGTAATCATGTACATACTTATGAGTCCCTGAAAGAAATGACTCCAAAATTACTAAATTTTTGCATGAAAAGTGTATTGTTGCAGGACTTATAGTCAAATAATATACATACTCCTTCCTCTTTTTAAACACATTCTTTCAATTCTTCAAAGTTAAGCTCTAGTCCAAATGCTTAAGTTTTCCACAATGACATCAACACTCTTCTTTCCTTTTATGAATTTTTTTTCTCTACTGCTGATCTCTCTCTCATATATATTCCTTCTATTCTGCTGATAAGCCACTCATTTTATGTTAGAAAATCAATACAAAATGCACACTAATCGTTCAATGTATGTCTGTTCCCTAACACTGACATCAGATGCCTGATCCTGTGGGCAGCACCATAGCATAAACCCTGTACAGTCATTTTGATCCTAATCAGGATGAATGCAATGTTGTGAACCTATAATCCAACATTCAATAAAAATTAGACATTACTGGATATATTGGCAGCAGAAATATTTTAAGTAAATATAATCCTTGAGAACTTGAAATAAATTTAGTGGAGCTTACACTTTTTTTTCATCAGATTTGAAGGTTTGCTTAGCTATGCAAAAAGAATTAAAAGTAGATGGGGAAAAAGGAAATAGAAATTAGAAACACAAAAATGCATGTCAATGAGTGAGGTAAATGGAAATATCTTCTTCAGCTCCTGTACCAGTAATGTGTGGCCCAAATATCAGAGGTTCTTTTCTCTATAATGGTAGGCATATGTTTTAAATGTGTCTCCAAACACACAGTCCCATAGAACAAAGAATACTTGTAAAAATAAAGCAAATCTTGGGGTGGGAATTTAATATGAATTAACAAACTGGACCATAAAAATACCTTTACTAAATGCCATGAATCTACTTTATAATAGAAGTTTATTCCCCAGAGTAAAAGTCAGAACCAGAAGATAATCCAATTTTGTTCTTAATTTTATCACAATAACAATGTTAATAGCCTGGGTTCTAATTTTTAAAGATAACATACACCAATATGTGAAAAAGAAAATTTTGGTAAACTTTCTTTACCAAAAAATTATGTTTTTTCTAACATAATTTGCATATTTTTTAATTAGTTCTACTTCTTTCCATGGATTTAAATATGTTATTTTTTTTACTTTTATAAATTTATGCAAGCTAGAACTACCTTTTCCCTTAAATCATTCCAATGGCTTTGTTTTTCAATTATACCCAGAAGTAAGCATATAGTAACCACTAGAGGCCCAGTGCACAAAAATTTGTGCACTTGGGGGGGTCCCTCAGGGGGATGTCCACCTGCTGGCTTAGGCCCGCTCGCTGGGGGATTGGGCCCAAGCTGGCAGTCAGATATTCCTCTGGCAGCCCAGCAGCCCTTGGGGGATGTCCACTTGCCAGCGGGGAGCAGGCCTA
>NW_006285040.1:11898-17922 GCF_000327345.1 Myotis davidii
AACAGGGTGAGGGGCTGATGGGTGTTTGCAGGCTGGTCACACCCCCTTCAGGGTGGAGTTCCCCACTGGGGTGCCTGGCCAGCCTGGGTGAGGGACTCATGGTTGTATGCAGCTGGCCACACCACCTTCAGGTCGGGATCTCCGCTGGGGTGCCTGGCCAGCCTGGGTGAGTTGCTGATGGCTGTTTGCAGGCTGGTCAAGCTCCCCTCAGCGGGGACCCTCACCCCATGGAGGTTTGGCCCGCCTGAGTGAGGGGCTGATGGCTGTTTTCAGGCTGGCCACACCCCCTTTAGGGTGGGGGCATCCCCACTGGGGTTCCTGGCCAGTCTGGGTGAGGGGCTGAGGGCCGTTTTCAGGCTGGCCAAGCCCCCCAGCGATGGAAGCTCCCAGCCTCTCCTTCTTTTATTTTTTATTTTTATTCTGGGATTTATTTAAAACTTTGATTTATTTAATTGAAACTTTGTAGTCTTGAGAAGAGCTCAGAGCTGGCCAGGACGGGCGGGAGGGAAGCCTCCTGCTCGCTCCAGCTCTGTGGCCATGGCCAGCTGAAAGCAGGTATCTGGGGTTTATTTACCTTCTATAATTGAAACTTTATTGCTTTAAGTGGAGCTCAGAGACCTCAGCGGCAAGCGGGAAGCTTGGCTTCCTCCATCATTGGGGCAACCAAGCCTCCTGCTTGCTCCAGCTCCATGGCTGCCGGCCACCATCTTGGTTGGGTTAATTTGCATACAGTCGCTCTGATTGTTTGGTGGGCATGGCTTAAGGAATAGCGAAGGTATGGTCAATTTGCATGTTCGTCTTTTATTAGTGTAGATTACTTTTGTACTGGTACACACCTGTGTCATCTCTCATCTCTTTTGCACTACATCCTTAGCTTAATTTAATTAGTTTTTTCTTTTTAAAAATTGTTATTGTAAAAAATCTTAGACAATACAGACAAGCAAAAAAGAATAAAGAAAAATCTTACATAACCCTCCCTCTATGCAAAGATAGTCACTTTTTAAATGTTGGTGTGTTTTCTTTTAATCTTTTGTTGATGGGAATATATCCAGAGTCTCTGCCTCCTTATATTTTTAAAAAACAAAAATGGATATACACAGATCCAGAGACAGAGAAGCATCGATCAGACCTCCAAACCTCAGAGGGATGGTAGGGGAGGGTGGGGGTAAGGGGGAGAGATCAACCAAAGGACCTGTATCCCTGTATATAAACCTAACCAATGGACAGAGACACTGGGGGAGGGGGCGTGAGGGCATGAGTGGGGGAGGGGGAGCAATGGGGGGTAAGGACACATATGTAATACCTTAATCAATAAAGACAAAAATAAATTTAAAAAGGGATATATATAGTGTACTTAATTCTCAAGCACAGACTAACAAATCCAGTTCTTCCTCCATCTATTCCACATGGTACAAAAAGCCTTACTATTACTTGCTGTGCTTTATCTAACAACTACTATTAATCTAAATTTAAGTTAACCTCTGGAAAGTCATCCCAATTGATTCCTTCAGATTTTATCAAATTTGTTGAATTTTCATGAAATATTCAGTTTTAGCTCCCCTGACACTTTCATAGGGTAGATGACTATCTATGATTAAACTCAGGATATCTCTTTATTCTCACAATTTATATCCCTAGGGTCTTCCAGGAAGCAAAGCATACCGGTCCTATGCACCACTAAAACCCTTTGTTTTACTCCTATGGCTAATACAATTGCTTTCTTTGTTTCAATGATTTTCTGTTCACCTGACTTATCTCCTTAGCTTAACTTGATTAGATTAATAGAGCCTTTGGAAGTTGGAGCAGATTTCAAGAGTACAATACAGTAGTCCACCCTTATCCATGGGGGATATGTTCAAAGGTCCCCAGTGCATGCCTGAAACTGCAGATAGTACCAGATCCTATATAGACTATGTTTTTTCCTATACATACATCCCCATGATAAGGCTTAATTTATAAAATAGACATAGTGAGAAAATAACAATCACTAACACTAAAATAAAGAAATTATAACAATATACTATAACAGAAGTTTTGAAAATGTTGCATCAAAATATTTCCATTCTTTTAGGCCCAGTTCTATTTTCACCATCATTAACTTTTCTTCATGTTCCAGTCATTTTTAAAAATATGTTTTTATTAATTTCAGAGATAGGAAGGGAGACGGAGAGATAGAAGCATCAATGATGAGAGAGAATCATTAATCGGACGCCTCGCATTGAGCCAGCAACCCAGACATGTGTCCTGACGGCAGAATCGAACTGAGGCCACCTGAGTCCTGGATCTATGCTCAATGTCTGAGTCACAATAGCAGGGCAATTAACAGTTAATTTAAGCCTGGCCGGCATGGCTAAGTGGTTGAGCATTGACCTATGAACTGGGAGATCACGGTTCGATTCCGTGGTCAGTGCACATACCTGGGTTGCAGGCTTAGTCCCCAATGCAGGGCGTGCAGGAACCAGCCGATTGGGGATTCTCTCTCATAATTGATGTTTCTATTTCTCTCTCCCTCTCCCTTCCTCACTGAAATCAATGAAAAATATATATTTTTTAAAAGAGTTAATTTAACACAAGTACTGCAATACCTCCACAATCCATCTGATAATCCAAATAGCTACTAAGTGACTAAGAGGGCACAATGTATACAGGGTGGATACCATGGACAATAGGGTTATTCTCATCCCTGGCAGGATAGATTAGGAGAGCTGAAGATTTCATCATGCTACTCAGAATGGCACCCAATTCAAAACTTATTATTTATTTATTTCTGGAATTCTTTGTTTAACATTTTTGGTCTACAGTTGACAGGTGATAATTGAAGCCTTGTAAAACTAAATTGCAGATAATGGAGGACTACTATATACATTTAAAATACTTTAGAAATTGTAAATGCAAATTTATTACCTAGTATGTTACACAATAATTTTTTTTAAATTAAAATGTGAAACCAATCAATTGATCATTTAGCTTTACAACAGTAATGGTAATTGTCAATATCTTCAACTCAATGAAATGAACTATTTCAACTAAACTGACTGGACACTTTGGTAGTATGGTAGAAAATTTAAAATAGTCTTAAAATAATAACACAAGAAAATCATTTTTAAATTTAAATTCTATAAAAATATGATGTTAAAAAATAACATATTCTGTCACCATGGGATTAATTAGAAAATGGAGTGCTTTCACAGTTTTGACAAATACAAGAAAGTCATCTTTGAAGATATATCTTTATAAGAGACAGTTTACAATCTATTGAAATGCACAGAAAATAAGTGAAGAAAATGGTATTTTTGTAATTCACAAATTTCAAGATATATAGATTAAAATATTTTATAAGTATATAAAACCAGAATAAAGTAATGATTCCACGTTGAATAATTTCAGTGGAAAATAATTAAAATAAAATTGTAATTATTTGGCTTTTGAGTTTTCATGATCACTTCCTTACGATAAAATATGAAATGCTCATTAGTAAGATAATTTCTTAATAGTTATTAAGTTAATTTTGAATATTAGATAAACTGATGACAATAGTATTAAATATATTAAAAAATTTTAGAACATTCTAAAATTTATTATCTATAGTCTAAAATTATCTTCAATTGAGATATTGTTTTTAAAATGTCAACTTTTAAACGACATACCATCATTATACAGATGTAAAACCATTTACTAAAAATTATTTCTTTTATTAGCACTCTATTCCCTTTGAGTTCTTAACTGTAAACTTTTTATTTCTGACCTTTCAAATTGAGTTCAGAATTTAAACCTAAGACTCAAAATCCTAAGCTATGGAGACATACAGACATTCAAAATGGTGTTATGCATACCACATGTAGAATCAGCAAGTAATTTTATTTTAGAAAAAAGTCATTTCAATAACTCATTCCAAAGATATTGTTTTATTATAAAAATAGAAAGTGATTTTTAGAAAATACTTACTGCATTTTTTTATTTAACATAATCTTTTGGCATTTACTTGATCCACTCTATTTTTCCTTAAGGCTACCTTTACTAGTATAATAATGTGGTCTCTTATACTATTTTACCAGAAGGCAAAAAAAGGTAAGAATTTGCAATATGTTTTATGGCCATAAGCTCCAAGACTCTGAAACACTGCTCCAGGGAGACATAACCAGTTTAGTTTTTGTGGTAAAATGGAAGCATGTGCTGCTTTTCCTTCACGCAGAGCAATGAAACCCATAGATAGTCCTTATTTCCTCACTCTAAGGTATTTTCCTAACTCTCAGAAAACTCTACCAGCTATCTGGAACACACACAATAATTCCATGAGTGTCCAAGTATCAATCTATCATTTCATTCTCTGTTGAAATTGTTTGTTATTTAATCTGGAATGTTAAAAACATGTACAGCAAAGAACCTATTGAAGTTCTAACAAAAACCAGCTTTTATCTGCTATGGCAGGCACATAAATATGGTGAAAAGCTGGAAGCAACCCAAGTGTACAATGATGAATGAATGGACAAATAAAATGTGGTATAAACATACAGTCAGGTATTAAGTCATAAAAAGAAAGGAAATTCTGACACATGCTACCACATGGATGAACCTTTCAGATATTATGCTAAGTAAAATAGCCTAGTCACAAGAAGACAAATAATGTATCATTCCATTTACATGAAATACGTGAAATAGTTCAAATTCAGATACAGAAAGTAGAATGATGATTGCCAGGGTCTGGAGGGAGGGGAAATGAGGAGTCATTGTTTAATGGGTAGAGTTTCAGTTTTCCAAGATGAAGAGTGTTATAGATAGATGGTGGTGATGGTAGCATAATAATATTAGTAAAATTAATGTTAATGAACTGTCCACTTAATAATGATTAAGATGTAAATTTTATGTAATATGTATTTTACCACAATTTTAAAAAAATTAAAGAGTGCCCGGCTGGCATGGCTCAGTAGTTGAGTCTATAGACCTATGAACCGGGAGGTCACAGAGTTCAATTCCAAGTCAGGGTACAGGAGGGGTGTGCAGGAGGCAGCTGATCAATGATTCTCTCATCTTTGATGTTTCTATCTCTCTCTTCCTCTCCTTTCCTCTCTGAAATCAATAAAAATATATTTTAAAAAAATGAAAAGCACTGAAAATAAGTAAGTGAATATGGTGGACCTCATGATTAGTGCAGGTGGATTGAAGATTGATCTCTAGAGCCAAACAGCATTGGGTTGGAATCTGTCTTACCATATACTGACTCTACATCCATGGCCTTTCTGGTCTTCAATGGGAAGGGAATGCATATATGTTCATTATTGGGTTGTTCTGACACATGAGTGAAAAAAATTCAGTCATTTCTCTTGCAGGGAAAAGTTACACAAGGCAAATTGATTATAATGTGACTACTAGGTAACAAGAGAACAAGATTTGCTTTAAGCAGGTATCTCTTGCTTTGTTTCAAATATAATCAATCATTTCCAGTCAAAAGAACAATTGTGGCTATAATACAGAAGCTATATTAGAATTGTTTGTACTTTATTTATCCTAACAATAGACAATGAAAATAGGAGTTTTTTCTTTCCACTCTTTCTCTTTAATAAAACTCAGAGAAGGAAATAATAAATTTGAGGAAGCACTGAAAAAAATGGGGAATATGAAATATCAACAGAAAGTCTATGGCTACAGCTCTGTGATTAAATGTAAAAGGTCAGGAGACAGCTCACAGGTAAGATTTTTTTTTCTGCAGAAACCATTGGTTATAGGATAATTTATGTCACATAACCAGGGGAACTGTATATGAACATTATATTTTATTTATATACTAGAGGCCTGGTGCACAAAATTCATGCGGGGGGCGGGGGTCGTCCCTTCAGCCTAGCCTCCACCCTCTCCAATCTGGGACCCTTCGGGGGATGTCCGACTGCTGGTTTAGGCCCAATCCCCGGGATCGGGCCTAAACCAGCAGTCAAACATCCCTCTCACAATCTTGGACCTCTGGCTCGTAATCTCTCACCTGTCTGCCGGCCTCATCCCCCTCACTGCCTCTGCATGCCAGCCTGATCG
>NW_006285040.1:17943-25634 GCF_000327345.1 Myotis davidii
TCCCTGCCAGCCTGGCCACCCCAAAATGTCCTCCCTCTGCCAGCCTGGTTGCCCCTCACAGCCCCCTCACCGGCCTGGTCATCACACACAGCTTGCTGTTCAGTCATTTGGTCATCCCTCACTAACTCCCCTGATGGCTTGGTCACCCCACGTAGCCTGTTTGTTCAAGTCATTTGGTCATCCCTTATTAACCCCCCTGCCAGCCTGGTCATAGGCAGCCATCTTATGAGGACATGAGAGTTAATTTGCATATTATCTCTTTATTATATAGGATAGTTAACTGTCAGAAAATTTGAATATTTTAAGTCCCAAATATTCTAAGTAAAACATAATTAATACTAAAATTGATACTATAAGATGTTTCTTCTCTGGAGCTAAAATTGCCTTACAGACATACACTATCAGTCATTCTCTCAATATACTGTCAGGAAAGAAATCAATGGGAAAAAAAAGAAGAGGGCTGAGAATACAATGAGTGAGAGAGGCTACTAGGTCAAATTCAAGGAGGTGCACATTTTTAGGGTCCTATAAGCCCACATCTCTTTGACTTTTGTGTCAAAAGGTGACTCTCCCTACTCTTGGCCATGAAAGAGTTTTGTAGATAAAAGCTTGTGCCTATGAGGTGAACCAAATTAATGGGCAAAAGATTAAAATATAAAATTATCCACTTTAATGCAGTGTATTTACATTAATATGTGATTTGTAAATTACCTACACTACCATTCAACTTTAAATTAAGATGATTTCTATGAAATATGATTGACCTAAGAATTTGGCCCTAGACATTTTAACCTATCCAACCTGATAAATTAAATAAATTAAAACTAAGTATGTTGGATATAAGTGGAACTACAAACTTTCTAATTCCATTAATAAAGTTATGAATAAAACTGCAAATACTAACTGGAAATATCTGAATGCTGGCACTAGGACTGTAGTTTTTATACACTTGCATGGTTTCAATCACATGAACCTCTTGTGCCTAAATGTGAATGAAAGTTCACTTTCTATGAGCAAAGCCTAGGGATAAAAAAAAGCACTAATGGCAAATCTGTCAATTTTGTGTGCATAACCTTTAGCAAAATCTCTGGGCATCAGCGTATTCATCTCTATTCAAAAGGTTGAGCAAGTAATCTCAGGTTTATTCTGACTTGAAAGTTCTTTGAAACTTTGATTTTGGTCATGTGACTGACAAAACCACTTTTCATCAAACACTCCATTGGGCAAAATGCAGTTAGTGTCCTGTCTTTTACCAATATGCAACTGAGGGGGTTAGCTCTAGGCTTTCCAAAGGCCTGGCTGTAATAATATCTCATAGCCCCAGTAATTTTAATTCAAATATAAATCATTTCTACAATTATCTTTAGAAAAGCAAACCATGGACATTCTACTATTTTATTCTACTGTTTTATTATTTACATAATTATCCTTTCTCCACATGGTAAATTAAATAAAACACAGTTGCCATGGATTTTTAAATCATTGTGTACGGTTTCTCTGTTTACCATTTTTAATACCAAAGTTGCCATTGATTGGGATAAATAGCAATGATACTGCTTAATGCACAAAACAAAGTTCTCTTTTACAACAGCTTTTCAAGCATGCAGGCAAATTTTAAAAATAGTGTAGTTTTAGTACCACTTAACCTCTGTCTCTACAGCTATTGTAAATTCCCCTTAAATTGGGAAGATGTCCTACTACAGATGAAACTGAAACACCTAGTTAGCCAACTTCCTGTGTGAGGCCATCTCTGTTCTGTGGTAGTTTTTAGCTGAGTTTCTGACCCAATGAAACAAAGTATTCTCATTTACAAATGTACCAAAGCTTCATAATGTTGGTGAACACACAATGCAATATACAGATGATGTATTATAGAACTGTACCTGAAACCTATAATTTTATTAACCAATGTCACACCAATAAATTCAATAAAAGATAAAAAAATAATTTAAAAAATAGCCCTTGCCATTGTAGCTCAATGGTTGAAGCATCAGCCTGTGCACCAAAGGGTTTTGGGTCTGATTCCTGGTCAAGGGCATGTACCTGGGTTGCAGATTCAATCCCCGAGTCCCAGTTGGGGCTCATGCAGGTGGCAACCAATCGATGTGTCTCTCTTACATCGATGTTTCTCTCTCTCTCTCTCTCTCTTTCCCCCCTCTCCCACATTCTCTAAAAATTAATGGAAAAATCCTTGGGTGAGGATTAAAAATAAATAAATAAATAAATAAAGTGTTAAATTTTCAGGACTTTTAAGGAGTGTCTAAGAGGGCAAAATACTGGCAAACTAGAGATGGCAAATCTCCCTTGTAATAAAATCTAACATTAGTAGTATTGTTGGATACAGAATGCTAAGAGATAAGATTCAGTATTGACACATGAACTATCCCATAGTCATAAGTAATGAAGAGTTTAGATAATGACTTGGACACTCAGTTCAATAAATGACATGAATCCTTTATGGCCCACTATTGTAGACAAGCCAGTTTATAGTTTTCAATAAAGCATGCAAAAGTATCTATCACAAGGGTAGGCAAACTGTGGCCTGTAGGCCATACCTGCCCACTATCTATTGTTTGTAAACAAAGTTTTATTGTAACATACCCATTTGTTTATTATTGCTAATGGCTAATTTCCTACTACAATGACAAAGGTGAATAATTGCAACAAAGACCATATAACCTGAAAAGTTGAAAATACTTACTACCTGGCCCTTTACAAAAAGTTTTACAACCCCAATATAACACATTAATTTATGCCGCTTTACTTGTAGTCCATGTAAATTGCAAAATAATTATTTTAACTGTTATAGTTTTTAAAAAAATTACTCTTAAATCAACAGAAATATTATATTTCTCTCTGATAGGTCATAGATTACTATTAAAATTAGGATTCTGTATATTTTAACTATATGTAGCATGATTATGAACTTAATAAAAACGAGAAAGGATCATTCAAATAAATAGCAGATACAGTATTTATTTGTTTTCAGATACCAGCTAAGTAAACAGAAATATATCTACCTAAACTTAGAGGAATTTGAACCAGCATTTATAGACCATGTTAAAGTACATTCATTTTCTGTACAAAATGCCAACAAACTGAATAAATCCTCTTTAGAGATGGTTAGATAGGTTTCAAAGACCTATAAACATGATATGATGAAGGTATTGCATTAGATATCATATTCTGTCTCAATCAACAGTTTATCCACAGAATAGTCTCTATTAAGGACATGAAATTGTGAGCTTTGAATTATCTTTATAATAGCTCTCAGAGATGCTTCTCTTCATCAAATCTCCCGCTTGGTAAAACTGTTTATCTAGTGTCTTCAGGTGACTGATGAGGGGAATGAACAACACTGTCCATTAACTAGACTAATGTTCATCACTTAGGGCACATCAAGGAAAGCACTGTTTCTATAATGCTTCCTAAACCTACTTCACCCAATTTAAAGACTGAAAATATATTCTAAACCTGGAAGGAAGTACCTCATTTTTTTTATTTCTCCAATAGAGTTCAGACTAGGGTGAAACGGGAAGGCATCTGTCTTACTGTTTGTAGCCTTGGCTACAGAATTTAAGGGTATACTACAAAGTTTGGCAATCAAGATAAATAATGTTTAATGTGATGCTTTTAAAAATCAAAACTGATGCAAAAGTACATGGGAAACAAAATATAGACATTTTCAATCAAGACATATTAGTAGGCAGTACCTTGTAGAGCAAGCATGTCAAACTCACGGCCCATGGGTCGCATGTGGCTCACAACGAATATTTTTGTGACCCAGTCAATATAACGGTATGTAAGAAACGTTTTAATAAAAATTTCATAACTTAATTTTTACAATACCCTGTTATACATAATTATGAATAATGAACTACAACGTTTGGTAATGACTGATTCCTATAATCATGTTGCATTCATTTCCCTTACGTGCCTTATGCGCAGGCGCACCATTTCTCTCCACTAATACTAGCAGTGAATTTTTAGCTGCTGATTGCCACCTCATTCATCTTGGACTGGCTTGTTTGGTGAGTGCAACAGGAAGTATTTCACTTTCAAAGGACAAGAAAAATAGGTTTATTTGAGTTATACTTATTAATTTGTGCAGTTATTCAGTGTCTGGTAAGTTAATGTTCAAGAAAAAAATTTTTATTAAAATGTTCTATTATATTATGTTAATGATTACTCATCTATTTCAGCCCTTTGTATTCAGCATGGCTCTATCGAAATAAAGCCACATTTCTATAAAAATTGAAGCTTTTATTTTTTTTTTGAGCCCACATAAACTTAAACTTTGATTACTTGGCCCATGTTAGCCTTAAATTTTGAAATGCTCGTTGTAGAACCATGTTAGACCCTAAACCAAAAAAAAAAAAAAATCAGTAATATTGATCATGTTCTGAATTAATTTTGATTTTTTGGATTTCCCTTTAACTTTTGCACTCAGAGCTAGGTGTGGTGTGTCCCTCACTTTATCCTAGTCTAACCCCTATTCTTTACTAGTTTACTAAGAGTTTATCAAATGGTAGGTCAACTGAAAAGCCCCTTTATGAGCAGTTGAGTTTCAACACACTGAGAAAATGACCTCCTTTGGTTATGTGCCAACAATAGCACCTTTAACTGATATTGATCTGACCAATTTAAGAAAAGGAATTCCCTCTATCTGTGTTTCCTTCCTTTCCCACTTCCCTCCTCTTTTTTATAGTCCCTTGATAGTTCTTTTCACAATAAACACTTGCCCCTTGTATTCAAAGATAAATAATGGGCTGACTTCTGCTCTTAACCCTGGATGCCTAGTCATATGCTATCAGACCATTAATTTAAAAAAAGGATAATTGACCTAAGGATAATAAAATCCCAACGGACACAAAGAGTTGTTATTAAACAAAGATCTCATTTCTTCCCCTCTTTAGTTAACAAATAGTAGAGAATGTTGGGGGTATTTAAATGTAACTCACTTATTGCATTATGCAGCACTTCCTAAGTCCTCTAGGACATGGCTCCAGTAATGCACAGAATATTGTATGCCAGCTTTACCACAAATGAATGAAAAGGCAAATAACTGTGGCAATTTCTTTTTAAGAGAGTACAACGAAGCAATAATGACCCACAGGTTGGCCAGGACAATTTGACTAAACTTTAGGTAAGTTTTCCTCTCAATTTAACTAAACTTTAGATATGTTTCTGTAGTCCATGATATCCCCTTTCCTAGAGCATTTACTTTAGAAAACTTGGAATTTCAAATCTTTTTCTGTTGCTTTGAGATATAAATATTCTCCCAGTTTCTTGCCAGATTTACAACCCAGAAATGTTTTCCTCAAGGACTTGGGAGCCATTTCTTTGAAATATAATTATAAAGGAAGATAGCTCTTTGTATGGACCACATCATGTCCCCCACCCCTAAATTTATATGTTAAATACCTAATCTTCCTTCCCACATGAGTATGTTGGAGATATGACCTTTAAGGAACTGACTAAGGTAAAAAGAGGTGCGAGATACACCAAGGGGTAGATGCTCAACGCAGGAGCTGCTCCCTGGTGGTCAGTGCACTCCCACAGGGGGAGCGCCACTCAGCCAGAAGCCAGACTCACAGCTGGCTAACGCAGTGGCAGTGGCAGGAGCCTCTCCCACCTCTGCAGCAGCCTTAAGGATGTCCAACTGCTGGCTTAGGCCCGCTCCCCTGGTGGTCAGCGCACGTCATAGCAACTGGCTGAGGGGCCTTAGCATATCATTAGCATATTATGCTTTGATTGGTTGAACGGACAACCAGACGGCCAGACACTTAGCATATTAGGCTTTTATTATATAGGATAAGTGAATTTACACTTCTACTGTGTCTGTTTTTAACACATTGTTTGCGGGTAGTTTTTATCATGCACTAACAGGTGGCACGGGCCATTTTTGCTAATTTGTTGCACAAATGGCAACGTTCAGTAAAATTATGATAACTTTAGTTTACGTATTTATACGTTACCCGCATTCTACTGCTAGTCTATAAAAAACGTATTAATACGTGTCCCGCACTCTACTACCTCCAGTCAACGTAAAACGTATAAATACGTTTCCCACATACAATGTGTTAATGCATGCATAAAATGGCTACATTTAAATATATCTTCCAGTTCACTTTCCAGTAAATGCAAAGATACAGCATTATTATGTGAGGAATACCAATGTATTATAGAACAAAGATAAGTGCTTCAAAAGCAAAAGCAACTCCACAGTTTCATTGTGCACAAAAGAAAAAGGAAAGACAAGTGTAATAGCGGGAACCAATCACTGATGAACCCTGCAAAAGTGAGAAGTGTTTGAGTTACTGCTTCTGTGAGTACTCCTAACATTTTTATTAACTTCCAAATACATAATAATGACATTTCAGGAACATTATCATACTTAGAGACTGATTTTAAGATAGAAGTTGTTCCTCAAGCCAGGCTTCATAGCTATCATGATAATAGAAATTCCCTGCCCATGGCAGAATTTAGCTGGCTCAACGTTCCTCCTTTTTCAATTTGACAGACCCAAGGACACAGATACACAGTGAAACCTGAAATTCCTCTATTGGCATTGCAGTAAAAGTGTGTTTTTAATTTATATGTTATTTTCTTTTATACATAAAAAGAAAGAATAATAAAAGCACATTTTTATTTCTATATCACAGCTTTTTCTCCTTTATAATTCTATCCCATTCATTCTATCCACTGAGGAATATTTTTTCAGATATATGACTCAAAAAGTTATAAATATAATTTATTCTGGTACAATTACTATTTGGGGAAAAGATCATATCTGCTTATTCACAGATACACTACAGGATTATCTTACTTAGCTTTAGAATATACATATGTTTCTAATCATACATTTTCTTCAAATGATCAATAATCACTGACAACATTCTTGCTTTTAAATGCTTTCCTTCATTTGAGACTTCAGAAAAGCAATAGATAATATTGCCAAGAATTCAATATATAGAGGTGTTTTCCCTTCTTCATATGTCATCAGGCCCAAATACCCAGCTCCCTATTCAGCTTGCCCTTTGTTCTAGTTTAATACTTTTCCTACTCTGTGTGTATCAGAAATACCTAAAAAGATTGCTGAACATGCAGTTGTCTTGATCCAATGCCTGGAAATTCTTATTCAATAAAGCCAAGTATCCTTGTTGACTCTTAGCAAAATCATCTGAATTTAGCAGCTGATAGGTCTGGGAAACTTTATAATATAAAATAATATTTATTTCTCATAATTAGAAAAAGTGAAACAAATTCTATGAAAGAAGTCTTTTAGGTATGAAAAGCACAAAGGAAAATATATCACTCATTCTTTCACTATCGATCTCTCCAAGTCATGGGTCTGTTCTTTCACTTAGAGCAGCGGTTCTTAACCTGTGGGTCGTGACCCCTTTGGGGGTCGAATGACCCTTTCACAGGGGTCGCCTAAGACCATCGGAAAACACATATATAATTACATATTGTTTTTGTGATTAATCACTATGCTTTATGTTCAATTTGTAACAATGAAAATGCATCCTGCATATCAGATATTTACATGATTCATAACAGTAGCAAAATTACAGTTATGAAGTAGCAAGGAAAATAATTTTATGGTTGGGGGTCACCACAACATGAGGAACTGTATTAAAGGATCGCGGCATTAGGAAGGTTGAGAACGACTGATTTAAAGAAAAGAG
>NW_006285040.1:25660-35745 GCF_000327345.1 Myotis davidii
CATACATTGCTTATAATCTCCCTTTCTTTTGTGTGTTTTGAAGATTTTTTTAAATGATTTTTAGAGAGAAAAGAGGAGGGAGAGAAACATCAATGTGAAGGCAAAACATGAATCAACTGCCTCCACCATGCCCCCTACTGGGGATCTAGCCCCTAATCCAGGCATGTGCCCTGACCTGGAATCAAACCCTCAACCCTTCGGTTTACGGGATGATACTCTAACCAACTGATCCACCCAGCCAGCATAAAACACTCTATTCTGGAAATGTTTTCATTTTAGTATTCTAACTATATTTTTATTTGAAAAATAGATCTAGGAAACCCTAAATGTTAGAGAAAGAAAAGCCACTGGACTAAACATATATGAAATTTATTACACTGAGTATGGACAAATTGTAGTAGGCATCACATCTTTTTTCTGCTTCCCTATGACCCTTTTAACTTTCAATTTCTGTTAGGCCACTTGGTTAGACTTGAAATGTTAGTGAACAATCACTTCTTTTTAAGAACATAGAGAAAGTTTGTACTTTACAAAGTGAAGGCTCAGGGAAAACAAATGATTGTTGCAGAGCTGACTGTAGCAAAACTGTAAAAGCAAAAGTGAATACAAATGAAACAGAGAGGACTTACTCAAATCATATCCCTTGAACCATATCAGAGAAGCAAAAAAGGATGTTCTATAACTTTGGTGTAATAAGCTTGTAAGTTCTGTGATCCACTGAGATTTGTTTAAATTTTCAAAATGTAAAATCACTTATAATTATTCAGACTTTTTTGCAATTTAGTAAAAAGTCTCATTTATGTCCTGGCAGTGTGGCTCAGTTGGTTGGAACGTTGTCATGTACACCAAAAGGTGGCAGATTCGATACTCCTAGTCAGGGCATATACCCAGGTTGCAGGTGTGTATGGAAGGCAACCGATCAATGTCTCTCTCTCTCTCTCTCCCTCTCATCAATTTTTAAAAGCTTCATTTATGATTTGTGTTATTTAGATGAATGCTTAGTTTGCAAGGATCCCCTTTTTACATCTCTTGTAGATGTTTAGGTATTTTTCCTAATTTGAAGACTAGAATGCATCATCAAGAGAGCTGTGTCATGACCAAAATGAATAGTTATCATTTTTGAATTTAAGAACTTTGATGCAAAACATTCTAAATTACAAGTTTCTTATCCAAAATGTAAAATCTAATTAGTTACCTCATAGACATTTAAAGAAGATGAGCGGACTTACTGAAGCATATAAATTTCTAACCTATCATTTTTAGTGCCATTCTTGATGAAATTTATAGAATTCATTACATGCTTAAAATTATGCAAGAAAGAAATCTCCCAACTGAGTATTACATCCTACAGAGAACAGCTACAATCTGATAAATTATCTCATAAAGCACATTTATTTTAAGTAAAACTGAATCTCTCCCTCCCACTCTTGGTCACTAGTTTTTATCATACTGTTGAAAACATCTACTCTTGCAGAATATTGATTTTCCTCTGAAAGAAGCAAAATAAGTCTTAAAATTAAGAAATCACTTTATATTATATTGAATTGGCAAATGATGGAATTCTGAAAAAGTAAAAATGCTAAAGTATTTATTTCTTTACTTCAATTCTGATTATTGAACAGTTTTTAATCTTTTCGTGAGGATTCTTATTCTCTTTAGCTATCATCTAAAATTACTAATGATAATATTTGGTCATTTTGTAAGCTCTCCTTTACTATATGTTGATAGTGTATGCTAAGATGATAAGTGAAACTAAGGATTAATGTATTGAATCAATGCTTAATAATGAGTGTAAAGTGTCTAAAAGAATGAGTAAGCTGTGTAGCTCTTGGTGAGAATCTAAGCTTAATCACCAATGTAAGAGTTGAGTCAAGGTAGATATGGTCGATATCTATTTAAATGCAGTGTATGGATCAATAAAATAAAACAGAACAGAACAGAAACACCGTAAAACAAAGTAAATAAAATGACATCAACATCAATAACAGAGGTAATGGCACATTCATAGCTTATATGGCCTTTGGCATCTTAAGCAGGAGTGGGATACATTAGGGCAATATAAGGCCTGAGAAATCATTTGGTCTGGCCCTACCAAAGCATTAGGGATGAGTTAATTAAATGTTTGACCAAATATAGCAGGCTAATTTTTAAGTTGATAATTTTTTATGTCCCATGAATGATATTATAAATATACAAATGACCCTTGGCAGGAAAAAGGTTCCCCACCCCTGCAAAGTTACACATTTTTTCTACCTCCTTGTAATAACTCTCATTTCTTCTAAATGAGGCATATGGAAGATTACATGGCTCAAATTGTATTGTTCTAAAATTCTTCTCTCAAATTTATTAGGCATAAAGGTGTGAATCCCCAACCACCTCTACCTGATGCAGGACCATGCTAGCAGCAATCCTTCTTCCTAAGATCCCCACTAGTTGGCTATGACTTCATAAGCTATACAACACAGTTCAACTTTTCCTTAGACCCAACCCTGCTTTTCTTATTTTCATTTCATAGTTTTAGTTCCTAATAAACATCGTACACTCCAAATACCACTTCAATCTGCTCTAGAAAACCAACCCCACACATGATATTTTTTATCAAAGAGGTTCAAAAAAGGCAAAATGGTGATTCTTCATTTTGCCTACAATTCCATCCTATATAATAAAAGTCTAATATGCAAATTGACCAAACAGCGGAACAACTGGTGGAACGACCGGTCGCTATGATGCACACTGACCACCAGGGGGCGGATGCTGAAAGCAGGAGCTTCCCCCAGCCTGCAGGCCTCAGGCCAGCCAAGGCAGGTACCAGCGGGGCACCCCCCGCCCCGATTGCCCCTCTGGTCACCCCACAGAGGGAGGCAATCGGTGGGGGCAGCGGAGGGGGTGGGGCCGGCAAGCAGGCAGCGCCAGGCCGGCCAAGGCAGGTGCCAGCGGGGGTCCCCCTGATCGCCCTGCCGGTTGCCCTGCAGATCAGCCCTGATTGCCAACCAGGCCCAGAGACCCTACCCATGTACAAATTTCAGGCACCGGGCCTCTAGTGTATACATAAAAGGTCCAAAGTAACCAGGTGGCAGCCATAGTTCAATAAAACTTTTGAACTATGTCCTTGGAAAAGATTATACCATTTGGGGACCAGTGCCTTTAACCATGAAGAATACAGAGTTTCAGGAAAAGAAGCAAAATGTCTTCCAGTGGGTCACTGGAAGTAATGCTGAGACCCATCCCTGTAATCTTCTTATTTGAGACAAAGTATAGCATTAAAGTATTTGTTATAACTTATATTCTGCATATTAGAGGATGGACTCCTTAAACTCGCAGAGTATTGCCTGTAACTGGCATTTCCATTGCATCTTTAGCTGGTTATTCTAATAGTTTACCATCTGAGCAACTTCTGAGTGGTGCAGTATGCAACATAAAAAGTGGATACAGTGGTCCTAGGTTCACTTCCACACTTCCACTGAGGGACAGAGTCCCCTCGTTGGTTTTGATATATGATATCCCATGTGGTGGACCAAACACCCTATTTGGATAATGGTGCTGATTAGAACCCTGTGATAATAAAAAGCAATCCCATACTCAGAATACATCTTTTTCTGTCAGAATAAATATATGATCTTTTCAGAATGGATGGAATCCCATAAATCAATTTGCCACCCTGTGGACAACAGGAATTCTGAGGAATAGTGCCAGTGGTGTCATCAGTAACTAAATGAGCCTTGGTGAAAGGAAGCCTATGCTGTTTGGCTTATACATAGCCTTTATCTCTGCCACTGTAGCCACTTCAGCGAGGTGGGTCTGATTCTCAGGTTGCTATCCTTACTACTGCAGGACACACTAGCCTCTCTGTATGCTAACAAGCAAGGAGGATTTCAGACTTTCACACATAGCTTATAATAGGCAATTGATCATTCAGGTTTTTTGTTGTTGTTTTTTTCAGAAAAACAAACAAACAAAAAAAGCTTTTCAAAGCATCAATAAAAGTGAACGGTAAATGTGGGTGTTCCTTACAGGCTGCTCCTGCCACCCCAGAATGTTCATTTCTACTAAATATCTCCTGTCTGGTAAAATGTTTTAGAGTTTCATTTATTTCCCTATCATGGCCTTTGCTTTAATATAGATGACATTCAAGGCTATACATTACATCTACTTTATAGCTCTGTCACTCTTACAATCAAATCCTGGACCTAATTTTTTAGCACAATCTCCTTTCCTGCTTCAGGAGATGAGACTATCTTTTACTGCTGCCGTAGATATCTTCTGGCTTCCAGAGCATGCTCTCTGAGTAAACACTTGGCTGCTCTGATCCTCTTATATCTTTCTTCAAATGGTTTGGGGCAGTGAACAAAAACCAGTCAGGGGTACAGTCCTTACAACTGCCATTGCCTTACATCTTTCAATTGCTAGAGCTATTGCATTAATTTCTACTTACTCTTCTATCTAAACATCATGCTAACCTATCATTATGAAGTTCATGGCAAGAAGGATGCTATTATGCCCAATGGTTATTACCTCTCATTCCACTTACTACCAAAAAAGTTTCCCTGTTGCCATCTGACTGATGAGTAATTCAATTACATGACTATGCTTTCTTGGGCCATTTCCATTACAATGTCCATAGTGTGGGAGAAAGTCCTCAGGCAGAAGAGCAGAAAGATGCAGGTACTTGATATGGAAAGCACTAACTGTCCACAGTGGTTACTCAAAGTTGAGCTGAGGCCTTATAGGCATCAAAAATGCCTCCCACAGTCATTAATCATGCCTCTTTAAAGGATAATTCTAATGAACTGCTTGACTTCTACCTACTCCATAATTTTCCAAACAGTACATCTAAAGGTAAATTATATCCATTTGAATATATAGTCAACCCACTGATTATTCCTGTCTTTACGATCAATTCAATAGCAGAGGCAAATCTGTGTTATTTGAGCTAGCATATAAAAAAGTGCTATGACACCACGATTGCTGCAGCTTCTTAAATGACTTAACCTAATGTTTTTAGTTATATTCTATCCTAAAGTGAATTTTGGAAGTAGTCCTTTTAATTAAAAGGCAATCTACTTGCTTCAAAAGGTAGTATCAAATATGATTTTTCATATATCTAATGGGAAAATTAATAAAATTAAATAAAGGGGTAAAAATCTCAATGATGAAATATGAGATGAGAGATTGTGAACCTCAATGGAGAGTCAAGGAAGAGGGAAAGTGATCTGGTGTCATTATTCTTAGCCATTAAATTTCAAAGCACTCTTTTCCCAAAGTTTCAGTTCCTTTTCCAAGATAGATAAAAATAAATAAAAGTATTCCAAGATTGGTAAAAAAATTTTAGAACAATATTATAAGATATAAATATCATCTTCTTATAGGTATGTAATCTTTTTAAAAAATTTATCTTTATTGTTGAAAGTATTACAGATGTCCCCTTTTTTCCCCATTGACCTTTCCCGGCCCCCTCCCCCCGCTTCCATCTCCTCCCCAGGTCTTTACCACATTATTGTATATGTCCATGGTTTATGCATATATCTATATAAGTCCTTTGGTTAATCTCTTTCTGCACCCCACCAACCTCCTTCCCTCTGAGATTTGTCGTCTGTTCCATGTCTCTGAATCTATTTTGTTCCCCAGTTTATTTTGTTCATTAGATTCCACATATAAGTGAGATCATATGATACTTGTATTTCTCTGACTAGTTTACTTTGCTTAACAATACTCTCTAGGTCCCTCCATGCTGTCTCAAAGGTTAAGAAATCCTTCTTTTTTATTGCTGTACAGTATTCCATTGTGTAAATGTACCACATCTTTTTTATCCAGTCATCTACTGATGGTCACTTAGGCTGTTTCCAGGTCTTAGCTATTGTAAATAAATAGCACTGTCATGAACATAGGAGATACTTCATCTTCTTACAGGCATATAATCTTAAGTCTATATGTCAATTACAATAACTTTTTCATTATAATGATTTGACTATAGAACATGTATTTAAGGGTGCATCAATTCTATAAAGTCAGATAACTTGCAATAACAAGTATAGGAGAGTTATCAATATTTTCTACTACTGACCTCTTAACTATATATTTTACTCTTTTGGGGTAAAAATGACAGGTATCTACTTTTCCAATTGATGTTCCATAAAAGAAAATTCCGTCATAATTAGTAATAGAAAAAAATAGTACACTTATATAACCTGTGTTTTATAAATTAATAAGATATAAAACATCAGAATTTATAATTTGCATTATTTCCTTTAACAGTTTAAGAATATGAGTATAAGAATATGTAATAGAACAACACTTCGTTAAAATTTAAACCAGAAAGGAAATTCACAAGAGCTCAAAAATAAAAACACTGCTTCCTAAAAACACCACTGTCCATTAACATAATCCATCATGTTATGCTATTTCTTTGCATATTATTTTCTTCTAATTTCCATAGGAACAGTACAAGTTATCTCATACTAAGATAATTGTCTAGCATTTGCTTTGTTCACTTATTGATTTTTCCATCAATTTGCCATCTGGTCAAAAACAGTGCTTTCACAAAACTTTAGAGAAAAGATAAAAGGAAGCATTTTTGTACTTCTCAATAATTCCTCAGATTCCTATGACTCAATGAGTCTAATCAAAGACAAAGAGAAAAGGGTATTAGGGTTCAAATGAAAAGAAAAAATGAATTACAGATGACTCATGATATCTTTAAAAAACACATTTAATCAGAGTTTATGAAGAACTTTGAAATATCTAAAAATGTAAAATATTAATAACACAGGCAACTGCTCTAAAACTTCAATCCTCCTATTGTGTCCATCCATCATTAATAAATGATTTTGAACCATTCTTCTCTATTGTGCTTCTCATAAACCTATAATAAGGATGATATTAAATCATGATTTTTATAAATCATCACAACAAATCTATTACTCCTATTTTATAGATTAAAAAATAGACTCAGAAATAGGTGTCCAATAACTTTCCCTAATGCTGAGGTTTCTAGCTATGTATTAGTATAATACCACACGCAACCTGTTTTTGTCACTAAAGACAATATCTGTACCATAATCTGCGGATTCAAAATTATAGATAAAGTATTGGCCCTAGAGCTTCTTAAATCTTTTATTAAAGATCTTGTGATTTTGTACGTGGAATTCCTTCAAGTAAATTAGTTATAAAATTCAATGGTTGGCTGTGCTGGCAAAGGGCTGAAATAACTCAGACGAAGTATCAGATCTGAGGTGGAACTGTGAAGTTTGCATTTTTTTTGGTGTCATCAGTGAGGCTGAAGCACCATAAATTTGTGTGAAAGGAAGAAGAAAGGGAGGGAGGGAGGGAGGAGATTCCACCCATAACATGTTTTTTTTTAAAAAAAAAAATTCTCCTAAATAGCATGGAAATGCCCAAAATGATATAGCTACCTACATCTAGAATTAAGACAATTAATTCAAAGGAGAAAATGAAATATGTGCCAAGAAATAATCTAGGCCACTTGAGTTTGTGAGCACTTACTTGCTATTCTTGGCATATCTGGCTTCCAAAAATCATTGAGAAAATCTTGATTACCAAAGACACAAGAATGTAAAAGCATTGTGGCAATATTGTTTAATTTTACCATGAAGAATGTCAGTTACTGGCTCTGGGATATTTTATAGTAATTTAACATCACATTCTTTCTTTAGTTGTTTAACTTTAATGTTTAAGCAATTTAAATAAAGAATAAAATAATGTGAAGCATTCAAGAAATTTAAAATATTACATTATTTTAATAGGTAACTAATTGACCTTTTATAATATTATAATTAATTTATTTGATACAGTAAAATTAAATTGAAAATGTAACAATTCACATTTAGTATGGTCTTTAAACACCTTCAGAAAACAAAATATTTTTCATTGAAATATTCTGTATTTTTATTAATGTTTTTGCTTTTCCTTTAATAGTAATGGTGGAGGGAACATTTTTACTTATTTGTTTTTACTTAAAACGTAAAACCATATAGAGAAATATTCTTATAGAGGAAAATGTATTGGCATAAATTATTCAAAGAGAATTTATGAGTAGCGATGTAAAATTACTCAAACAGGGTTATATGAAATCCTAAAGTATATGCCAAATGTATGTGAATAAGCTCTTATAGGACAAAGCAAGCAAATACAGACAGTCCTCAGGTTACATCAGGCTCAATGTACATTGTTTCGTGGTTATGTCTCCATCTCCCATTTATTTATAAAAAAACAAAGTTCCATCATTTCGATGTATGTACATATGTGCTTTATGTTTTTATTATTTACCACAAGTAAAGGTCGGAATTGTTACCTTTAAAATTTTTTTTTACTGTTTCACTTCATTACTGCTGTGTATGTGCTCCATGTGAGTGACGTAGGTGCGTATGTAGGTGGGTTCTGACTTATGGCGAAAATCACGTTACGTTGCGCCATAGGAACGGATCTCCCACGTAACCTGAGGACCTACTGTACTAGTACAACTGGAACTCCAGTCTTATTCAAATAGTTATAGAGGAAAAGCTAGTTAATGTCCCTTATAAACAACTCTTGATGTATCATTTAAGGTAATAAAAATGTGATGCTCTTTGGGTAAAAAATACAAAGATCAATGTGAATTTAAAGTGTAAATACAATAGTACAAAGAAATTTTATTCTCAGAACAGGCCACTTTCAAAACCAGAACAAGCCTCTGGCTCTGTCCTTCAAGGTAAATGGGAAGACCATTTGATAAGCCCAGCACCAACTTAAGTGGATAATAATATATTAGTATTATATAAATAATGTACTATAATCCCTGACCTTACAAGAAAACCTTAGGAATGAGAGATCATAGCTTCTAACATTAAGAAAGGATGACAAAATTGAATTCATTCATTCAGTCATTTTCATGCACCCAAAGCATAGGCACTGAGAGCCTACAATGTGTCTTGGGGATTCAGCATTAAACAAGTAATCTCAGTCTCTCCTTTCATGGAACTACCATTTTAAATGGAATGACTATGCTATGGCATAAATAGATACAACCACAGAAGACTTTCGGACAGTAACTGTCACTTCAGAACATAATTATGTAACCTGGGAAAGCAAAAGTACCTCAAAGATGGCTGTCTATGATGTTATTTATTAACCAGACTTTCTTTGCAAAACTCCTTTCTCAGCTACATCCATAATCAGATTATTTCTAAACAAAGCAGCCAGTTGGTTACAAACTCAAATCCACTAGGTACTGGGGTTCAGATATTTCTTGCTACAGCTATAGATACAGTAATTTATAAGATGTTATGCTGGGAAATATCTCATATCTATAGGTATAGGTCTATAGATCTCATATCTATAGGTATAGGTCTATAGATCTCATTTATGTTTATCATAAACTAGAGGGCCGGTGCACAAAAATTTGTGCATTCGGGGGGGAGGGGGGTCCTTCAGATCGGCCTGTGCCCTCTCACAGTCTGGGACCCCTCGGGAGATAATGACCTTCTGGCCTAGGCCTGCTCCCAGGTGGCAGAGGGCAGGCCCAATCCCTAGGTGCAGCCCCTGGTCAGGCTCAGAGCAGGGCAGATTGGGGAGCTGCCCCATGTCATACACAGAGCAGGGCGATCAGGAGGTTGTGATTCCACCCTCAGTCACGCTCAGGGTAGGGTCGATTGGGGGGTTGGGGCACCTCCGTCACACTCAAGGCAGGGTCGATGGGGAGGTTGCGGTGCCACCCCGTCAAGCACAGAGCAGGGCCAATCAGGGGGTTGGGGCGCAGCAGGGCTACGTAGCCTGTCATGCAAAGAACAGGGCCCATCAGAGGGTTGGGGAGCTCCCTCGTCACACACAGAGCAGGGCCGATCAGGGGGTTGAGGAGCTCCCCACTGTCACTCACAGAGTAGGGCCGATAGGGGAGTTGGGACACCGCCATTGTGACACTCAGGGTAGGGCTGATGGGGAGGTTATGGCTCTACCCCCTCACACACAGAGCAGGGCCAATGGGGGGGCGGGGAGGGGGGTTGGGGCACCTCCCTCTATCACCCCCAGAGCAGGGCCAATCAGGGGGTTGGGGCGCCACCACTCTCACACTCAGGGTAGGGCTGCTGGGGAGG
>NW_006285040.1:35865-37854 GCF_000327345.1 Myotis davidii
GAGGCTCCAGCTCTTAGGCCTCCACTGCTGAAAGTAGGTAATTGAAACAATGTATAACTCCAGCTCTGACTCCAGCTCTGAAATCCCAGCTCACTGAAAGCAGGTTTCTGGAGTTTTTTTTCAGCTTCTATATGTTACTATGTTTCAAACTGCCCGATCAGAGGCCTGCAGCGGCAGGCGGGGAACGTTTCAGTCACTGAAACAAGCACGCCTCATGTTAACTTCAAGCTGCCTGGCTGCCGGCCACCATCTTGGCTGTCAGTTAATTTGCAAATCGCCCTGATTAGCCAATGGGAAGGGTAGCGGTCGTACACCAATTACCATGTTTCTCTTTTATTAGTGTAGATATATATGGATGAAGATGCTTTGCTTTTGTTCCTTCCCCAAAATAAAGTCGCAGAGCCTCTTGCTGTGAATGCATTTACAAAGAATGACTAGAGACCAGGGCTATGACTATTGCTTGCTTTGACAGAATTTCTAAAAACAAAATTTAGAGAGTCCTAAGAGCTTACATTGTCATATATTGATATGTTTATTCTAAAAATGCAGGGTTTGTTTCTGTTTGCCATGCAGCTTTCAGAACACCATCATCACTTTCCAAAAATTTTATCTAAATTTTCTGACAGTGAAGAATTAATAAATTCTATTTCTCTGAGCCAAAATTAAATGTGCTCTCTCATGAAAATAAATTTCAACTTTTCTGCAGAATAATAATTGAGAGTACATGTTACAGAATTTTAGCATAGGCTAGGATTTATATAACAAAATCAATAATAAATTGTATGTTCCCACAGTACGAGTGCCACTCAGCCCTTTTACTAT
Organism: Myotis davidii; assembly: GCF_000327345.1. NCBI lineage: Eukaryota > Metazoa > Chordata > Mammalia > Chiroptera > Vespertilionidae > Myotis > Myotis davidii. Next base: position 36,688 of record NW_006285040.1, read on the forward strand.
ATAGCATAGAGGCCTGGTGCATGGGTGGGGGCCGGCTGGTTTGCCCTGAAGGGTGTCCTGGATCAGGGTGTCCTGATCAAATTGTATAATAAATTGTCAGTCAAAGAAATGTTTTAATTACACTATTATTCTTTCATTGTGCTTCATTGGAAAATTGTTTAAATTGAAACCATTTTCTTTTCAATTCTTACATTTTTTCTACACATTTTCATAAACTGAACCAAATCACTGTGATTATTTAATTTTGTATCATTTGCTTCAATTGATATACTACTAATCAGGTTAGACTGTCTAGCCCACGGGTGGGCAAACTTTTTGACTCAAGGGCCACAATGGGTTCTTAAACTGGACCGGAGGGTCGGAACAAAAGCATGGATGGAGTGTTTGTGTGAACTAATATAAATTCAAAGTAAACATCATTACATAAAAGGGAACGGTCTTTTTTTTCAATAGTTTTATTCATTTCAAACGGGCCGGATCCAGCCCGCAGACCGTAGTTTGCCCACGGCTGGTCTAGATTCTTATTCTTCAACTAGAGGTCCGGTGCAGGGATTCGTGCACTGGTGGGATCCCTCAGTCTGGCCTGCGTCCTCTCACAATCCAGGACTCCAAGGGATGTAGTAGTACGTGAAGTGGCAGGTGGGTAGGGAAGAGCCTGAGCCCAGGCCAGGCACTGCATAACTCCCACTCATCCTGGCCCGGCTGTGCCAGCTGTCACTGCCTCTCAGTAGTGCTCCAGCAGAGGCAGGAGAGGCTCATGCCACTGCAGCTGCACTCATCAACCATGAGCCTGTCATCTGGCACTCGTCAGCTGAGTGGCACTCGTACTGTGGGAACATACTGACCACCAGGGACAGCTCCTGCATTGAGTGCCTGCCCCCTGGTGGTCAGTGCACATCATAACAACCGGTTGACCAGTCATTCAATCATTTGGTTGCTTAAGCTTTTATATATATATACTAGAGGCCTGGTGCAAGATAGGTGGAGAGGAGAAGAGCAGGACTCTGACCTGAGCTGGGCTTTTGAAACTCTTTGGGTTGGTAACTACTTCTAGGAAATGGCACAAGTGGGAAGCTAAATTTGGTGCCAGAGTATAAGTCAGTAAAATCTAGAACCAAGCAACTAGATTGAACAAGACATTGGTCTGAAGGAGAAGAGGGAACAGTA
>NW_006285040.1:37990-48651 GCF_000327345.1 Myotis davidii
GGCAGGGCGGAGGGGGAGGTTATGGCTCTACCCCATCACACACAGAGCAGGGCCCGTGGAGGGGGTGGGGTGGGGTGCCGCACCGTCACACACAGAGCAGGGCCCATCGGGGGTTAGGGAGCTCTCCCCATCACGCACAGAGCAGGGCTGATCAGGGGGTTGGGGCACCGCCACTGTCACTCAGGGCAGGGTTGATGGGGAGGTTATGGCTCTACCCTGTCACACACAGAGCAGGGCACGTGGTAGGGGTGGGGTTGGGGCACCACACCCTATCATACACAGAGCCGCAGAGTGATTAGGGGGTTGGAGAGCTCCCCACTATCAGGCACAGAGCAGGGCTGATCAGGGGGTTGGGGCGCCTTCCCCTGTCATGAACAGAGCAGGGCGAATAGGGAGGTTGTGGCTCCGCCCTCTGTCACACACAGAGACGCAGGGTAATCAGGGGGTTTGGGCGCTGCCCCGTTATGCTGATCCGGTGCCGGGGAGGCCTCGCGACTCCACTGCTCCCAGTGCTGGGAAGTATATTACTCTTTTACTATATAGGATAGAGGCCTGGCGCACAGGGGGGGGCCGGCTGGTTTGCCCTGAAGGGGGTCCTGGATCAGGGTGGGGGGTCCCACTGGGGTGCCTGGCCAGTCTGGGTGAGGGGCTGAGGGCTGTTTTCAGGCTGGCGGGTGACTGAAGCTCCCAACTGCTCTTTTTTTTTTCTTTATTCTGGGCCAGCTTTAGCTCTGAGGCTTGGCTCCAGCTCTGAGGCCTCTGCTGCTGAAAGCAGGTATCTGGTTTGTTTGGGTTCTATAATAGAAACATTGTTTCAACTCCAGCTCTGAGATCCCGGCTGGCTGAAAGCAGGTTTCTGGGGTTTTGTTTAGCTTCTATATTTGTAACAATGTTTCAAACTGCAAGCTCAGAGGCCGGCAAGGCAGGCGGGGAATGTTGATTTCCTCCATCACTGAAGCAAGCAAGCCTCATGTTCGCTTCACACTGCCTGGCTACTGGCCGCCATCTTGGCTGGCAGTTAATTTGCATATCACCCTGATTAGCCAATGGGAAGGATAGCGGAGTGACACTAATTTGTATGTTTCTCTTTTATTATTATAGATAGCTATGTTCCTCTTGTTTCTTTTCTTCTTCTTTTTCTTGAAGAAGATCACTTAATATTTCTTGTAAATACCTTAAATCAATAGAGCTTTATTTAGAAATCTGTGGTTTATTGGAGTCAATTTGCATATAGTTGGGTTCTTGGAGGGGAAGAGGGAAAAACACATTTTTCCAGGAGAAGAACAGAAGAAAGCTAGTCAGTTCAGTTTTTACAAATAAACTGTGAAAAGTCTCCTCTGGTTTCCAAACCCTATCTGTCTTTCACTCAGTAATTTCCTGTGTATGCCTCATTATGTACCAGTTATATTGGGTAATAGTTCCTAAGGTAAAGCTGTAACCAAAGCTCTTCATTCAGTACTTCAGTAAAGAGAGTTTAATTTTGCTGTTCTGATAAAGGAAATATGATAATATTTGTTCTAACACCTGGGGATGACTTTAACAACAGAACCAACAGAGAGCATACATTTTTCTTTCCTCCACTTGCCATCAATTCCATGGGATGGAGATAGATGATCCAATTTCTTCATGATTATCATGAGTCTCTATCTTTCTTCCCACACCCCAGTATTTTGCTATAAGTTACATTTATTTGCTTAAAGCCCGGTTAAGAGTAACAATATACTTAGAAGTGTTATCTGCTCTACCCTAATCAGACTTACATAGCCTTTATAAAGGGTAGATATGTACCACTTTCTAGTTCCTGACGCAATAATTCTATCATCTCTACTGGAAAGCCCTTAAAGAACAGCTACTCAGCTAGAAACACATAACATTATTTTTAAAAATTAGTCAGGACACGCTGTCTTGAAAGAGCTTCCCAGTTCTAACACCTTTTATTGCAAATGCTTCAGGAAAGAATATGGTGTCTTGTTTAAAAAGACTAAAAACACTATCCTATCTAATAAAAGAGAAACATGGTAATTAGCCGTACATCCACTACCCTTCCCATTGGCTAATCAGGGTGATATGCAAATTAACTGCCAGCCAAGATGGCGGCCGGCAGCCAGGCAGCTTGAAGTTAACATGAGGCTTGCTTGCTTCAGTGACGGAGGAAACCAATGTTCCCCGCCTGCCTTGTGATACACCACATAAACAAAATGTAAGATAAAAACTACATGATCATATTAATAGATGAAAATTCATTTGATAAAATTCCAGCACCCCTTTATAAAACTCTCAGCAAAGTGGGAATAAAAGGAACATAATCAACATAATAAAGGTCATATGTAACAAACTCACAGCCAACATCATACTCAATGTGCAAAAGCTAAAAATGTTTCCCTTAAGATCAGGAAAAAAAATCAGGAATGTCTCCTTGCATCACTCTTCTTCAACATTAGACTGAAATTCCAAGCCACAGCCAATCAGATAAGAAAAAGGGATGGAAAAGGCATCAAAATTGGAAAGAAAAAAGTAAAACTATCATTATGTGCAGATGACATGATACTGTACACAGAGAACCCTAAAGACTCCACTAAAAAACTACTAGAAGTGATAAATGAATTCATTAAAGGAGTAGGAATCAAATAAATATCCAGAAATCAGTTGCATTTCTATACACTAATAATTAACTATCAGAAAGGGAAACAAAAAAATACCATTTATAAATGCATCAAAAAATAAAATACCTGAAAGAATTTAACCAAGGACCTAAAAGACCTGTACTCAAAAATATTATAAGACACTGAAGAAAAAAATTGAAGATACAAATAAAAAGAAGCATATATCGTGTTTATGGGTAAGAAGAATTAACATTATTAAACTGCCCATACTACCCAAAGCAATTCATAGATTCAACACAACTACTATTAAGATACCAATAGCATATTTCACAGAACTAGAATAATCCAAAAATTTATGTGGAATCACAAAAGACCCTGAGTAGCCACAGCAATCGTGAGAAAGAGGAACAAAGTTGGAGGAATCACACTACCTGATATTACATTATACTAGATGGCCACAGTAAGGAAAAGAGAATGGTAATGGCATAACAACAGACATATAAATCAGTGGAAAATAGAGTCCAGAAATAAACCTACACCTTAAGGCTCAATTAATAATTTACAAAAAAGGCAAAAAACATACAATAGGTAAAGACAGTCTATTCAATAAGTGCTTTGGGGTAAGTTGGACAGATAAGTGCAAAAAATGAAACTAGATCACCTTCTTACACCATACACAAGAATAAATTAAAAATGAATTAAAGACTTAAATGTTAAGACTAAAAACCATAAAAATACTGTAAGAAAACATAGGCAAGCAAATCTCAGATATTTCCTATAGCAATATTTTTTTCTGATATAGCTCCTCAGACAAAGGAAATAAAAGAAAAATCAACAAATGGGACTACCTGAAACTAAAAAGTTTTTGCACAGCAAAGGAGACCATCAACAAAATGAAAAGACAACCCATTGAATGGAAGAACATATTTGCCAATGATACATCTGATAAGGGGTTAATATCCAAAATTTATAAAGAATTTATAAAACTCAACACCAAGAAATGGACGGACACCATGGATGACATGGAAAGTATTTTGCTAAGTGAAATAATCCAGTCAGAAAAAGATAAATACCATATGTTTTCCACTTACATGTGGAATCTAATAAACTAACAAGCAAAATAGAATAGACTCATAGATACAGAGAACAGACTGATACCTGTCAGTGAAGAGTGCGATTGTGTAGGTGAAAAAAGGTGAAGGGGTTAAGAAAGAAAACAATCACTCACAGACATAGACAACAGTATGGTGATTACCAGTGGGAAAGGATGGTATGGGGAGGTAGGAAAGGGTAAAGGAGAGATAAATGATGATGGGGAAGGAGACTTGACTTTGGGTGGTGAATACACAATACAATATTCAGAAGATGATGTATTATAGAATTGTACACTTGAAACCTATATAATTTTATTAACTAAAGTCACCGCAATAAGTAATTTTTAAAACTGGGCAGAAAAATTAATGATTTTTTATTTTAGCTGTACTACAATTTACATTACATATTTTGTTACATGTTTACTGAAGTAGTGAATTTTTATTTATGCACCACTGTACAATGAAGATGACAAAAACACTATCAGTCTGGTATCATTATACTATCATCCTATATAATAAAAGGCAAATATGCAAATCGACCGAACAGCTAAACAACTGGTTGGTATGATGCGCATTGACCACTAGGGGGGAAGACGCTCAATGCAGGAGCTGCCCCCGGATGGTCAGTGCACTCCCACAGAGGGAGTGCCACTCAGCCAGAAGCCCAGAAGCCCAGAGCGCAGCAGCGGTGGCGGGAGCCTCTCCTGCCTCTGCAGAAACACTAGGGATGTCCCACTGATGGCCGGCAGCTGGACCCCCAAGTGCAGAATCTCATGCACCAGGCCTATAGTTCTATAATATTTATTGAATATACAATAAAACAATTATATGCATGACACCTATTTAGTGATGTCAAGAAGTTCAATCATATAAGACAGATCCTGCTCAAGAAATTACAGTTTAGATCTCAAGTCAAATATATAACCTGTGTTGAAGGATAATATTTTGAACACTAAATTGAGGTTAATTTTTCTCATTTAAAATAGTATGAAACCTTATATACATGGACAAAATAATGTAAAAAAAAAAAAAAAAAAGGCCATTTCAAAGTGGACTTGGAGCTACCATACCATAGGAAGGGCCTTGCTTGAAACTTTGGAATATTTGAACTGAGCAATATAACCTATGAACTAGGCCAAACCAACATTATTTTACAAATAGTGGTTTGGAAAGTAAACAGCAAAGCAAACATCCTATCCACACAGACTAATGATAATAGACTTTCTTTCTGAAGACAGAATCAGTAATCAGCCTTTTATAGCAAAAGAGTAACTCACTTGTTAGCACCAATAGAAAATTATTCTTCTGTTCATGTAATTATTCCCTTCATTTCCTCATAAAACAAAACAAAAACAAAAAACAAAAAAACAAAACAAAAAACCTTGCCCTCCTGCCCTCCTCCTGTAATTGGGATACTACTTGGGTTTCTGCCTGAATCTGTGCTTCATGAATTGCAATTCCCTTTGACCCCACATAAACACTGGTTGCCTCTCATTTTGGGTTTTTTATTTTTAGGTTAAAAATAGATATATTTCAGTAATTTTAACTGTGAAATATGTTAACACTGTATTTTTTCATTCCTCTATTGGGTGATTTCCACTGAATAAGATTATTAATTTCCAGAAAATTGTACTGCTGCAATGTGATCTCTGAACACATGGAGCCAGTATCCATTGATCAGGAAGAAAAAAGGCACTGCCTAGATTAAAAAAAAAAATTAATTGCTTGGACTTGTCCTTCCAAATAGATTTCCAAAAGCTCTTCTCAGAAATAATCTGGAAAGCAATGCATTCATTTGCAAGACCCAGATTTTACTTAAAAAAAAAAATTCATAGGTTTAACCTACAAAAACAACAATTAGAGAACTGAGAAGGAAAGAGAAACATTACTGAATTGTAGAGAGGGCCTTGGAGAAGATTTGGGAGAAAAGAAGGAGAGTTGCACTTCAATGTAGAGCCTGAACCTGACCTTTCTTTCAGGTTTTAGACCCAGGAGTGCAATAGAAAAGCCCACTAAGGTCAGCACTCAGGTTATGGGTGATTTAGCCAAGGTATTCCAGAAAACCATCCTGAGGGAGAAATAAATATTGATGCTTTCTTGGTGTGATACTGTTTTATAATAAGAAATATATCTTTGGTCTTTGTCCCTATTTCTGGCTCAAAGCTGCTAAAACCTTGGAATATTCTAAGTGATGAGAGCAATAAAGATGTCTTTTGTTATGTTAATTAGGTAACCTTTAGACTACAGCTAAGGATGGGAGCCAGTTGCCAGGGCAGCCAACCAGCTAATTAGAGGGTTGAAACTTTCAATTCCATCCCCCTGACCTCAGGGGACATGTGTGGTTTAATCAATTGTCAATGGCCAATGATTTAATGAATTATGCCCATGTAATGAAGTCTTCATAAAAACCCAAAAGGACTGAATTCAGAGAGCTACGGGTTGGTGCCCATGGAGATGTGGGGAGAATGGCACACTTGAAGAGGACATGGAAGCTCTGCACCTCTTCCCATATACCCTGCTTGCCTTATGCATCTCTTCTATTTGGCTGCCCCTGAGTTATATCCTTCTGTAATAAAACTGGTGATCTAGTGAGTAAGATATTTCTCTGAATACTGTGAGCTGCTCTAGCAAATTAATCATGACCAAGGAAGGAGAGAGTTGTGAGAACCTCTCATTCATAGCCAATTAGTTAGAAGTACAGGTAACAACTTGGCCTTGTGACTGGCAACTGCTGTCCAAGAATTGTTGTGAGGGAAACCACATTGGAATTGGAGCCAGAACACCGAAAAAACTTGGTAAGGTGTAATCTCACAGTTTATGAGTAACAGAAAGAACACATGAGGTAGAGAAGAGTGGGAAGCAACTCATCTTGTTGCTTCATGTCTCCATGTTGGTCACTGCTTCACAATGAGCTGTTTTCTTAACAAAGGTGTATACTCAGCGATGAGAGACATCTCTGAAAAACTCCACTTTGGAAAAGTTCTTCGCAGGGAAGAAAGGGAGTGATCTTATTTACCTGCAGAGAGTTTTGTTTTCTCTGTAGAAAGTTAGCTACCCCACACTTATACCCAGCTAGTTTTGTAGCTTATTGAAAAGCCCTATCTCATGCTCAGTAGTGCAGTGTTTTGTCTAAGTCCACAAGTGGCAGTAGATGTAAGAGTTTTGAGTTATCAGGCAGTTGTAAGCCATAGATAGTTAAACTGAGCAAACATGCATAGAATTGGTAGGCCATTGCTGTAACTGAGGCTAAGCAAGCAGCTAAGGGTTCAGAAGCAGGGGAGGCCAAAAGAATCTAAAGAGGCACATAAGACATTAACTATTACATTGGGTTTATTCTCTCCCTTCCTTATAAAGCTAAGAGGAAGTAGCTATGCATTTGGATATATGCCATTATGAGTCTGCCACAGTGCCACAGACACAATGGCAGCACCATCCCAATCTTATCTCTCACACAGTTCCAGAAAGCCATGGAAGAAATCTAAAAAACTTCCTGAGGCCTTGCTTGGTATGAAATGTGGCTGATTATTAAGAATCAATAGACCCTTCATCAGAGGAAATGTAACCTCCAGAACTTAGTCCGTTCTGCAAGAGTAGTTCTTGTGTTTAAAAAAATAAATAAATAGCCGAAACCAGTTTGGCTCAGTGGATAGAGCGTCGACCTGCGGACTGAAAGGTCCCAGGTTCGATTCCGGTCAAGGGCATGTACCTGGGTTGCGGGCACATCCCCAGTGGGAGTTGTGCAGGAGGCAGCTGATCAATGTTTCTCTCTCATCGATGTTTCTAACTCTCTATCTCTCTCTCCCTTCCTCTCTGTAAAAAAATCAATAAAATATATTTAAAATAAATAAATAAATAAATAAAATTAAAAACATATATATATGTGTGTGTGCATGTGTGTGTATATATATGTATACATCTGCATATTTTGAATCACAATTATAAACTGTAACTTCCTTTAGATACAAACCAACCAATAAACAAATAAAATAAAATACAAATCAATGGGCATTACATGCCACATGGATGGCATAAGAAATGCATGCAACAGCAGTTCCCATGAGAGAAGGAAAAAATGGCTGGAACATCAGAAGAAGTTAATAAAGATGGTGAGAATGAAACTAGGCTTAAAAAAATGGAAACATTTTGATAGGCAGAAAAGAGCTCTGAAAGTGTACCAGGAAAGGGGAATAAAAGCAAGAAAGGGATATTTTGGCAGTGGGATTGATGTAGCTCAACAGAGGAGAGAAATGAGTCCAGATCATAGGGCTCTAATGACAGACATAAGCAATTGTTATGCTAGAGCAGTGGTGGGCAAACCACGACTCGCGAGCCACATGCGGCTCTTTGGCCCCTTGAGTGTGGCTCTTCCACAAAACACCACGTGTGGGCGTGCACGTACAGTGCGATTGAAACTTCATGGCCCATGCGCAGAAGTCAGTTTTCGGCCTGGGCGAGTCTATTTTGAAGAAGTAGCATTAGAAGAAGTAGGGGGTGTCGGTCGGTCAGGCGACAGGAGACATGGCGCAGGCGGGATGCGGGATACACAGCGTTGGGGAGGTACATTGTTTTGAGGTACATTCGCTGAGGTCGACCCCTTCCAACTCTCCCATCCACACTCGTCTTTTTTTAAAAAATATATATATTTTATTATTGATAGTATTACAGATATTTTCCCTCTTTCCCCCCTTCTCCCAGCCTGTACACACCCCCAAGATTTTCACTACCCTACTGCCCATGTTCATGGGCTATGAAAACACTCACTCATCTTGTATACTTGTTTCAGAGAGACGAGTGTGGATGACAGAGTTGGAAGGGGTAGACCTCAGTGAACGTACCTCAATCAGATTGAGGACATTTTTAGCAAAGGCAAGCATAGGAGTACCCTAATTAAGTTAATAACAATGTACCTACCTATATAGTTTAAGTTTAAAAAACTTGGCTCTCAAAAGAAATTTCAATCGTTGTATTGTTGATATTTGGCTCTGTTGACTAATGAGTTTGCCAAACACTGTTCTAGAGTTATAAGTAAAAACAACAACAATCTTAAGCAAGGGAGTGAAGTGAACCAAGATAAGCTGTAGGAGGAATAATCAAGTGGCCACAGATATTTTCTGTTTGAGTGGAGTAGGAAGAAAAGTAAAGAGACAATGGCAATAATCTAGACATGAAATAATAAGAACCTAAGTTAGAAGTGATATCAGTAGAGTTAGTAAGAATAGAAAAGAAGAATCAAGTGTACTATACTTGAGGACTATACTTGATATGTGGTAAAATGCAGAAATAGTTCACAGATGACTGTATTTGGAGAATGAATAACTAGGTAATTAGTGGTCCAACCTGGATAAATAATGTCAGAAGGGATATTCTGAGAAAAATATGAGACTAAGTTCAGTATTTGGCTTACTGAATTTGGCTAATAAGACAAGACATATTAGGGGAAATGCCAAGTTGGCAGATACAGAAAACATTATAACTCCAGCAAAAAAGAGACGAATGCTGTGATAAAGATTCTGCCATTCAAACCATATCACATAAACAATATAGGTCAACAGAGAATGATGGTGACCAGCAAGATGGCTATGATGATAAATGTAAGATATTAAATCTGAGAATAGTATGTTAAATAAAAGTGTTCCCATAGAGCATTACTATGGACAGAATGTTTGTGTTCTCTTAAAATTCGTATGTTGAAACCTTGATATACTTGAATGTGGTCTCATTTAGATGAGGTCATCAGGGCAGTACCCTCAGGAAGGGATTAGTGTCCTTGTTAGAATGGAGAAGGGAGAGCTCTCTTCAGGAGTAGATACTGAGGAAAGACCATTGTGAGCACACAGAGAGAAGACAGTGGACTATCAACCAGGAAGCACCTCTTGACAATGAATGTCAGCACCTTGACCTTGTACTCCCCAGCCTCCAAAACTGTGAGAAATAAATGTATGTTGTTTAAGCCACTCAATCTAAGGTATTTTTGTTTTATGTAACAGCTTGAATAGCCTAAAACAATAATTTTTTTCAACTGCAATCTGAAACCCTCTGCCTTACTATTTCATAATATTTAAGGAATCTTTTTTCTTGATTGCTAACCTTGTTTCCAGAAAAAACATTCCCCTTGCCTAGGCCCTAAAAATATGCATTTTTATTACTTACCAAAAAAAATCAAACCAGGGTTTGGTGACTAAACTTTGCTGAATAACATTCTGAAATTTTCATTTTTGTCTTGTTCTTATTACACATAAAAATACTTTCCCTCTTTCTTTCATTCCTCCCTTCTCCTCAAAGCAGTCACATTTTCCATCTTAGATATATGGGTTCCCTAGAACCTGAAAGGAGTATTTGATGTTCTGGAAGCCCCTAAACTATCTTTAAAACTTCTAGGGAGAAGGAAATGATCCAACTACTAAGAGAAAGGGAACTGGATTCCAAGAGTAAGGGAGAAGAAAGACGTTCCTAGAAAAGCAGATACCTTCATAAAATTCCTGCACCCAGAGAACAGAAAGTACTTGTGAGGGAGTGACTTATAAATACCTGCAGTCTGAGTACTATACCCCTTACCCTTGGGGGCCACAGCCAAGGGCCAGCAGCCTGATGTGGCAGTGAGGAAGTGGGCATTAAGATTTATGGGATTGTCCTGAGAAACTAAGATGGCGGCATAGGGGAACACCGAGATTGCTGCCTCCTACAACAACTTCAGAAACGCAATAAAAGGAGAGGACGGTCAACATCCAGAACTACAGGAAGGCTGGTGGAGTGGAAATTCTACAACTAGAAGAAAAGAGAAAACCACATTGAGGGTCAGGAGCTGCGGAAGTAAAGTGCAGAGGTATGGCTGGAGCGCGAGGGGAAGGGGACTGGTACCTGAGGACGCGGCTGGGGAGGGAGTCACAAGCCCCCGGCTGCTCTGATCTCCAGTTCCAGGAAGTCTCTGGGGACCCAGGACTCATATGGGGAGAAACTGGACTGT
>NW_006285040.1:50552-52433 GCF_000327345.1 Myotis davidii
TGGGGTTGCTGTCTTAGAAGAGAGTAAATGGGCTTGAGCAATGAACAGCGAATCAGTGACCATAATGGACTGAACAACTGAAGTTCTTCTCCAAAATTTCTTCCTGTTCCTTACTAATTCCAAGGTTCCTGTTCCACAAAGGGCCCTGAGAAACCACTAATATTGGGTATCTCAAAATGTGATGAGAGGGATATGAGCTAGGTTCAATCTGAGTCAGAGAAGTAAACAAAAATTAAAATAGTATCACTTTATTTTAGAATAGCACACCTGGCTCACAGTCTCTGTAAGTAGAGATTCACAATGATGAGAGAAACAGGGCTGTGTCTAGCATCTTGCTTTTCACTGAGATTTCCAGACTTGATATTTAAATTTAAATATTATTTTGTAACAGGTTATTTTCCTTAAGAGGTAAGGAGCAAAGAGCTTTTTAGACATGAAAGTTTTTATAATCACTGTGTGAGATATGTAACCATTATAAGATTTTGAAACTCATTATTTTATTCTACTGTCACCTTACAAAGCTTTAGTCACATTATTACATACTTACCAAAGCTGTATCATTCTCAAATAAAATAAAAAAAACCTAATCAGAATTTGAGTTTGCAATCCTGAAATATAAAACACCCAGAAGTGCACAGACATATGAAATAAACTAAAGCTTTAGGTTGCTGCATGTAAACAAACCTATACTAAAGCGCTATAGAACCTTTCCTATGCAACAACACTAAATGACTATGGATACCTTCTATTTTCCGTTGACTTGGGTCCTTTAACTGACATCTCTTACTAAAGAACCTGTAAGAATACAAAAACTTATAAGCTTCCTCTGCATTATAAAAGGATATTCCTGTGAGGTAATGTAGTTGGTTCCATTTTCTTCTTTTCATTACTTCATGTAAATATGTAATATTTATCACTTATTTAAAATATTAAATTTGTGTCTACTTTGTTTCCTTGTCTAAAGCATTACCAAATTATAGTTCCAAAAGAATTACACAGTTAAAAACTGTGTGGGCCTTGCCCTAACCGGTTTGGCTCAGTGGATAGAGCATCGGCCTGCAGACTCAAGGGTCTCAGGTTCAGTTCCGGTCAAGGGCATGTACCTTGGTTGCGGGCACATTCCCAGTAGGAGGCGTGCAGGAGGCAGGTGATTAATGTTTCTCTCTCATCAATGTTTCTAACTCTCTATCTCTCTTTCTTCCTCTCTGTAAAAAATCAATAAAATATATTTAAAAACAAACAAACAAACAAAAACTGTGTAGGCCTTCCTTCCCCCGGCTGCTGGCACCAGCTTCCCTCTGGCACCCGGGACCCAAGCTTACCCTCTGGCAGCCAGCAAGCACCTGGGACCTGGGCTTCCCTCCCAGCCCTGATACGTCTGGAAGGATGTCTGGTCTAATTAGCATATTCCACTTTTATTATTATAAACTATAGGCCCCGTGCACAAATTTGTGCACAGGTGGGGTCCAGCCATCCCCAATTGGCGGATCAGGGCCAGGCCTGTCAGGAGGAGGAGACGGCGGGAGGTTGACTGGCTGGCCTGCCCCTGAATGAGACCGGGGGAGGAGCCACGGGAGGCTCGCCGGCAGGCTCCACACCGCGATTGGGCCAGTTCGCTGTCCAGTGTGTGTGTCATTGTGACTGGACATTATGATCGTTACGGCATTTTGGTCACTGGCTTTTTATATATATACTAGAGGCCCGGTGCACAAAAATTTGTGCACTAAGGGGTGGGGGGTCCCTCAGCCCGGCTTGTGCCCTCTCGCAGTCTGGGACCCCTCGGGAGATAACGACCTGTTGGCTTAGGCCTGCTCCCGGGTGGCAGAGGGCAGGCCCAATCCCTAGGTGCAGCTCCTGGTTGGGCTCAGAGCAGGACTGATT
>NW_006285040.1:53153-54067 GCF_000327345.1 Myotis davidii
CTAAATAAATAAAAATAAGTTTCTGGAGTTTTTTTTAGTTTCTATATTTGTTAAAATGTTTCAAACTGCAGGCTCAGAGGCCTGCAAGGCAGGCGGGGAACGTTGATTTCCTCCGTCACTGAAGCAAGCAAGCCTCATGTTAGTTTCAAGCTGCCTGGCTGCCGGCCACCATCTTGGCTGGCAGTTAATTTGCATATCTCCCTGATTAGCCAATGGGAAGGGTAGCGGTTGTATGCCAATTACCATGTTTCTCTTTTATTAGATTAGATGGATGGTCAAACAAGCCAGCATTCTAAAAAACCTGTGTTTTACTTTTAGGTTAGGAATTGTAGAAATCACCAATATTTGATGTAAATATTTATTATTAACTCCTCAAATCTAAGACAAGATATATTAAAGTCTTTGTCTACCTATTTGAACTTTTTTTTTTCAGCAGTAGAGCAAGCAAAATTAATCAAATAATTCTTTTATATAACACCCTACATTTCTTTTTTGTTTGTTAATCTTCACCTGAGGATATTTTTCATTTATTTTTAGAAAGAGTAGAAGGGAGGGAGGCAGGTGGAAAGAGAAACATTGATGTGTAAGAGACACATGAATTGAAAATTTTATAAAATATTATGGAAGAACACCAAGGAATACTTAAAGTGTGGGAAAATAATATATTAATTCACGTAAAAGTTTACAATAAAGCTATGCCAAGAACCTACAAGATTACTTTATCCAGCAAAGCTATCATTCAGAATTAAAGGTCAGATAAAGAGCTTCACAGATAAGGAAAAGCTAAAGGAGTTCATCACCACCAAACCAGTATTATATGAAATGCTGAAAGGTATCCTTTAAGAAGAGGAAGTAGAAGAAAAAGGTAAAGATACAAATTATGAACAACAAATACACATCTATCCACAAGTGAC
>NW_006285040.1:54193-75034 GCF_000327345.1 Myotis davidii
CATAAAGCTAAAATAATGAAAAGGCAAATCTATCTTATCAGATAACAAACTCTTTATAAAGTTTTATTTAAACCATGTGGAATTTGCATAAGGACAAACAAACACTATACCAACTGATAAAATAGAAAGCCTGGAAAGGGGTCTATTCATACGTAGAAGCTTTGTGTATGAAAACTAGCATTACAAATCAACAATGAATGAAAAGCTGGAAATGATACAACTGAATCACTTTTTACTCCATAAAATAAACTGTTACAACTATATAACATTGAAAGAGGTAGGCAAAAAGAAGTGATTTAATAACTTCGGCAAACAATGTTTTAACTGAATGCTGTAAGACCAGAAAAAAAAGAACTGCACATAAGCACTATAGACTTGGTGGTAAACTTATTTCTCTCAGAGGTAAGAATTAGCATTTCTGGAATTGCTCTTGTCCAAAATGTGGTGGGGGGTGGGAGTGGGGGACAAATGATAGACATTTTGAGTTGGTTTTTCATTGGCATTGACAGATAAAAATGCTACAAATAAGCGAAGGAAAAGTGGGGAGGCTAGGATGACTTTTGAGGTAAATTAGAGTCATAAAAATCATATGAACTCACGTTTAGTATATTTGCAAGAGGAAAAACGAAAACCAAATTAGCTTTTAGATGCCTACCTACCTCTTCTCATTCAGCCTACCATTCTAAGAGGGGCTTTAAAAAATTCCAAAAAAGTGTTAATGCTATGAAAAAACTGAGAAACTTTCACAGATGTGTAGAGAGTAATAAGCACATATAACAACTAAATGCAATGTGATATCTGAATTAAACCTTGGAATAGAAAAAGGTTATTAGCACTAAAACTGGTGAAATCCAAATAAAGTCTGTACTTTCATAATAGCATAGTACAAATATTAATTTCTTCATTTTGATTATGTAAGTTGCTAATATTAAGTAAAACTGGATCAAGGGTAATCTCTGTGATATCTTTGCAATCTGTTCCTAAATTTAAAAGTATTTCAAAGGCAACAGTTTCACAACCCAACTTAATTTAAATTTTACTAAATCCTCTGTTACTTGTTTCCTTTAAAAGACACAGTAAT
Source organism: Myotis davidii (assembly GCF_000327345.1). Classification (NCBI taxonomy): domain Eukaryota; kingdom Metazoa; phylum Chordata; class Mammalia; order Chiroptera; family Vespertilionidae; genus Myotis; species Myotis davidii. The sequence continues at coordinate 55,275 of NW_006285040.1, forward strand.
AATAAACTACATAAAACGTTAATTTTATTTTATCTAAAAAATGTATGTATCAGCAAATATGCAGATGTTTAAAAACAAGCAGAAGTTTAATAACATGTAGGTCTCCTATATGCATGGAAATTATACAAGATATGCAGGGAAATTTAATAAAAAGTTGTTATATCACATGATCTCACTCATTTGTAGAATATAATGAACAACATAAACTGATGAACAAAAACAGAGTCAGAGAAGCACTGATCAGACCTTCAAACCTCAGCGGGAAGGTGGGGAGGGTGGGGGGAAAGGCGAGAGATCAACCAAAGGACTTGTATGCATGAATATAAGTCTAACCAATGGACACAGACACTAGGGGAGTGAGGGCATGAGTGGGAGGTGGGGGGGGGCAATGGGGGGGGATAAATACAGGTATGTAATACCTTAATCAATAAAGAAAAAAAATAAATTGTTAAGCAGGAAGGCCAGTTATGGGAGGTTACCAGGAAAGCACAGTAAATAAGAGTATGGTTGTTATGCAGATTTAAGCCTTCTCCACTGATAAGAGTTTCTAGAACTTTAGTAATCCTCCTCTTCCTGCTATGGAGAGGGAGACAAACTTATGAAGATATTTCCCTTATAAATGTGTCTCTTACAAAAGAGTTCCTTCTGTTACTCATTTTAAGAACTTTTCCTATGTCTGTTGTTTCTTAAAAAAGTGATCAATTCAACATACAGTGGGGCCTTGACTTACGAGTTTAATTCGTTCCATGACAGAGCTCGTAACTCAAATTACTTGTATGTCAAATCAATTTTCACCATTACAACGGCACGTGATGCTGGGCTAATGTTCTGGCGTTCACTGTGACGTTCGCTGCACCAACTAGCGGTGGGGTATCTGAAGCTGGCTCGTAACCCGAATTTTAGCTCGCAACTCAAAGCAAAAAATCAGCCGAGAGATGGCTTGTATCTCGAAAAACTAGTTAGTCGGGACACTCATAAGGCAAGGCCCCACTGTAATCCTTACGCCAAGGAGGCACAGTTGTGGTGACATATTCTGCTCTTCTTAAATTCTAACACCAGATGGAAATTACTAAGCCCTGTGTAAAAGCTCCTCTTTTAACAACAAAAAAGAATGTGTTTCTATTTGCCTATTCCCTTCAAAAACATATATATTTGAAATTATTTGCAAATGACTGTGAACTCATTGGAATATACAAAAATATTTCAAATACATGGTGAGTCATTCAAATACCTCTAAAATTTATTATTAACAAGAGCAATCATTTTGATATTTTATTGGTCTATAGTGCAACTGGAATTTTTCTTTTTTCTTGTATTTTCTTTGTACTTTTGTTGTGGCAGAATGCATGGGAGAATGATCAGCCAGAACTCTGAGGGAGGAAAGTTTAACCTTTATTTCACAGATCTGCTAGTCCAGGGGAATTCCAGATCCAAAGCCTGAGCTGAACTCATTGGAGGCTCTAACCTATGTATCTCCTCCTGTAGCGGCCCCTGAGGGTCCCGCAGCTCCTCCCAAGTCAGTATTGGCAGTGGCCTTGGGAGCAGGCTCAGCAGCTCCACCTGAGTCAGCTGTGGCAGCTTTGGGGTTAGGCTTTGCAGCTTTGCCCAAGTCAGTCAGAGTGGGGAAGTAAGATTACAGTTTATCCAGATACTGAACTAGGAGGCAAGCCTGCCCATTTTCCTTTTCACTTTAAAGTTTACAACCTTAAAATTAAATACAGTATCTCAGGGATGATATTTACTGAAGTTTAATGTGCAAAATCTTTTCATATAGTGCCTTAGAATCTTCTTACAACCTTGTCAACAAACTTAAGAGCAACTTATTACAATACTCACTATGTAGGACAGGAAAAGAGCTCAAAGAGACATTACCATTTGCCTACAGTCATACAACTAGTAAATTCATTTAGCTATTGAACTTAGGCACACCTTCACTGTATTCATTGTACAAATAAATGAAAATAGGTTTCAGATAAATATTTTTTATATCAAGTAACAAATATATGGTTATTAACTTATAACTATAATTTTGAGTTTAGTTTACTTCCCCCCAAATAGGTAGCACTTAATTTCTCAAAACTCTATGAAGCTAAAAGAGCAAAAAATTCGAACTGCAAAGGGAGTGGGGAGAGCTTTCTCTTCTGTTTTCCTTATACCTGTAATCCAAACTACATTTCAATTTCCCTTTCCTTTGTTTAATGGTGACTAATTAATGGGTCTGTCTAGCATGCAGTTTATGAGTAGTCTGAGCTTTGCCTAAAGCAGCTGTTCTCAACCTGTGGGTAGCGACCCCTTTGGGGGGTCAAACGACACTTTCATAGGGGTCACCTAAGACCATCAGAAAACACATATATAATTACATATTGTTTTTGTGATTAATCACTATGCTTTAATTATGTTCAATTTGTAACAATGAAATTGAGGGTCACCACAACATGAGGAACTGTATTAAAGGGTCGCGGCATTAGGAAGGTTGAGAACCACTGGAAGGGAATGACTCCCTGAAGGGATTTTGAATCTATTACTATTCCTAGAGTATCTCATTTTAATGGTGTCACTTTCTATTCAACTAGTTTCCAGGTGACAATACACTTTTAACGTCATCAAATCATAGATTACCATTTACAAAGTAAGTGGAAAATGGCATTTTGAAATACCTCTATTACTTAAAAAATTACCATTGAAAATTGGTTAAAGACGGAATTTATATATTCCCACTCAAAAATCCTCTTACTGCCTTTATATTGTTCCCCCAATCTATCAAAAATTTTCATCCCCATCTTTCTAACAAAAATCCAGGTATATTTTTTCAGCTAACAGATATTATCTGGGTTTGCCCCTGTTAACCTATACTCTCATTAATGGCGCACGCGCCCTCCCACCCCCAACACACACACGCAAAGTGGACGGGACAGAGAAAATGTCACTCCTTCAATGGGTGTCTGATTTTTCCAAGGTCCAGTATATACTTTATTTAATGGGGTGAGCCCATTTGTTCATTTGCTAGTTTTTCCTAATTGATTTAAAGTTCTGTTTCTAAAACTTTCATTTGTTTTTTCCTTGACAATTTTGTTCCTGAAGGTTGATCTCCTACAACAAAGCAGGGGCCAGTGGAGTGGTTTGCCTCTGTTTCCAAGGCTTTGAGCTACTTGGAACAAACCAATTACAATGGGTTAAGTTAGCTTTTAGATGCCTACCTACCTCTTCTAATTTGTTCAGCCTGCCATTCTAAAGTCTGTATAAAACAGGCAGTAATGAGCCAGGTATTGCCTTGGAGAACTCAGAAGATTAAATTCCATTTGAATGAAAGTGTTAGTTACTTCTGCTTTCTAAGCAGTATTTTCAAGAAGGAAATGGTTGAGAATATATCTAGTCCTCAGGTATAGAAGAAAAATACCAAACAGCAGAAAATTCAAATTATTCGTAATGATGAATGGCATCAGCATCAAACTGATACTGCTCAAGAATGAAAAGTTCTTTTGTGAATAGAAGCCCTGAAAAGAAAACGGGAAAAAGGAAAGTAATTTAGGAAAAGTAGCTTTTAGCTAGTTACTTCCTTCACCATTTATCGCCTTTTCACATGAGGCCACCTACTTCCCACCTTACTTTTCTTCTTATTTTCTCTGTTTCCTGCTTAAAATCCTAAGGTAATATATCCCCGGGAAGGAAAGCAGTGTTGAGCTGTCAGGAAAGGAAGGGGGAAAGTTGCTGAAATGATTTGAGACCACTAATGAGTGACAGGATGACAAGTGTGTAAGGAACTGACTTTCCATCCAGCCTTCTTATATTCCCAGCTCAATTCCTTCCCACTAATAAGCTTTCTCTACTATGTCTCAGTTGGAGAACCCTGAACCCCGAGAAAGTACCACTCCAAACACATTGGCCAAAGGTTAATTTGCTTCTCTCATATCTACAGAAAAGATATTTTTCTTTTTATTACAAAGATTTACTTTCAAATGACACATGTGTGTTAAATAAATGTATACCAAATACAATAGGTTTTCATTGCTTAAAAAGTTCCCAGTGGTAAATTAATAAAATCATAATATAGCAGTGAGCCTATCATTGTGGAAGATCCCTGGGGACCAGAGTCTATAGAGGCTGAAAACAGAAAAAACCTTTTCTGAAAGCTAGAAATTACTTTTTTGAGTTTCAGAAATTTTTATGGCTATTTAGAGGTGGACATGGAATCTTTACAGCCATGGAGATAACTAGCAGACATCTAATATGTTCCTTACCCTCAAGAAAATTTGGAGTCCTGGCTTTAAAGAGTGCTGAAATTCTATAAATAAATATAATACTTAGAAAGAATATTTCAGAGATAAGTTACCAAATATATGCCTAAACTCTTCTGGCATGAAATTTCTCAAAAATCAATCTATTCTATTGGCTTGATGCTCTATAACATTTGGGGTGGTTAAATTTTATTCACAGTTTATCCTGAACTGTAAGTTACAGACCCATTCTCAATAGTAGGGTCAATGGAGGAAAAGAAAAGGGTGACACTGAATGTCCAAGAGGTCTGGAGAAGGGGACTCCATTAAGGTGAAGAAAAGACAATACATTTTCAGAGGGTTCACTACTTTCCAAGTTGATTAAGAGGAAAACTTAAATCTGATTTACTTTTTATATTCTAATATTATTTTATTATTCCAGAATTGAATAATGTTTTTGTTTGAATTACTTTATTATTAAACTTAGTGGGGTGCCATTGGTTAATAAGAGTATATAGGTTTCAAGGCCCATTTCACACATAAGTTGGACCCCGCTACTAGTGGTATTTGGGGTCAAGATTGCACCTTACAGGTAGTGTTTTCGTTATTATTAAGATTATCACAAATTTTAAGAATAACTGAGTAGGCTGGTCTCTATTATTGAAAATGGAAATCTTGGGGGTGGGGGAAGGACAAAAAAGTTTCAGGTCAGCCATGTACCCATTCAAGGTAGAATCTAAAAGGCAGAGAGACTATCCTCTACAGCAGTGGTTCTCAACCTTCCTAATGCCATGACCCTTTAGTACAGTTCCTCATGTTGTGGTGACCCCCAACCATAAAATTACTTTCGTTGCTACTTCATAACTGTAATTTTGCTACTGTTATGAATCATAATGTAAATATCTGATATGCAGCATGTATTTTTGCTCTACAGTTTTAAAGAGGTTCTCTTATCTTGAATGACAGACTGTGCTGAAAATCAGCCCAAGATAACATCATACTCATGATCAAACTGCAAAGGAGACTGTTTTAATAGGTCATTTGTTAAATTCAGATCCTTGATAGTAAAAGAGTAGAACTAGGGAATCTACAATAGCCCTTTTTGTTAGATGAGCCTGAAAATACTGAACTCCCAAATTCTCTGACTCTTATGTATTAATAGGGGACTCAAATCATCCAGCAATCAACAGCTTCTTGACTGGAAACTGTCCAATGCTTCAGTTGAAGCAGAAGCTTCTTGTGATGATACTTGTTCTCTTCTAGGACTGCCTCAGCTCCCCTCACTGACTTCAGAGGAACAGTGTCATGTGTTAACACAGCTGAAATAAAATAAAGTCCAATGAAATTTTAGTACTTGGCTATGTTGTACTGACTAGAACCAGGGGAACACATGTATGAGTGAACCTTAGAGTTGGACTAGAACATGAAGTAGAATATCAGACTAGAAAAGAATTTATTGTCATGTGTCTACTCATTCATAAACTAATATTTAATTCTCTGACAATACATGGGATAAGTCCTAATTATCTGTTGGCACGACTCCTTGAAGCCATATGTAACAATGACTTACCAAAAATAAGTGGATACACTGGTCTCCATTGGTATAGATGTGAGAAAGGGGGCAGAAGGAGGTGGCAATGTAAGGTGAAGACACTGTGAATTTGGAGAATGTAATCTCATTGACTTGATCTTTCCATATTTATAAGTGAAATATAATACCCTACGATTTTAGACTATAAAATCCTTGACAGCAGAGACTATGTTTTTAATCCACTATCATAACTCCTGCTCATTACAGGACATCACAAACATATGTTGATTGAGCAAATGAAGGAAAAAGGTTACTGAGAGCATTTAAGTGACACAACGTACATAAAATATATGGCTATAAAAGGTGCTCATTCCATAAAATATCTCCCTTCTTCACCTACTTTCTTTTAAAGCTCACCCTTAATATCTCTCCATTTCACTCTCTGCAAAGAGAATTACATGCTCTGTTTTGTTTAGCACAGTTTTCAACCTGTGGGTCGCGACCCCTTTGGCAGTCCAACAACCCTTTCACAGGGGTCGCCTAAGACCATCCTGCATATCAGATATTTACATTATGATTCATAACAGTAGCAACATTACAGTTATGAAGTAGCAACAAAAATAATTTTATGGTTGGGTCACAACATGAGGAACTGTATTTAAAGGGCCAGAAGGTTGAGAACCACTGGTGTAGCATAATTATCTCTGGTTTGTCTATTAGAATGACCTTTTATCTGATCATCCCTGATTCTCTGCCATTATTCACGGGGAAGTCTGTTAGAATTATCTTTCTCAATCTAAGATTTAATCATGGAAATATGTGCTTTCCACTTATTTTAGGACAAAGCAAAAATTCTTTAACCTAGAAACCAATGCCCTTTACTGGTATAGTGGAAACAGTATCAGCTAGGAGTTAGCAAATGCTTGGAGCATGGCTACTATTTAGTACATGTGAATTTAATGTTCTAAATTCATGCCCTTATCTGTAGAAGTCATATACTAATATCTAATAGAGAGGTACTGTAGTAAAAATAAAAGAGATAACATATAGGAAGTACCTATGACATGGACACCAGATTAGCTGTAAATATATATGCATTCATTTTTCTACCTATACCTCCCATTATTTCACCTTAAACTTAAGCTAAGAATCACTCCAAGCATTCAATTTTGGGAGATTGAGTTAATGATGAGGCCATCCAAACCAATCTAGTTAATATCTATAAAATTATTGCTTCTAGGCATTGTTTATGCTCCCTCCTTCCTCTAGATCTTCCAAATACTTCTTGTTCCAGAAAATTCTTATATTTTGTCTGAGCTCATTCCCTAGCTGCTTTGTGTAAAAGTATTTTCTTTTCCTAATACTATAAAACATTCTGCTTAACTTTGTTATAATACTGACCACATTGTGAAGAAACTGCATGTGTCATTGCCACTCATTAAACTATGTATTCTCAGAGGTAAATGCCCATTTAGTCATTGCTGTATCCCCCCAGATCTAAGCAGATTTGGGCTCACATGCTTATGCACAATAATTAGATGAATGTAACTAAGTGAATTAACTAAAAACTCAACATTTCACCAAACTGAGAAACGATTTAAATATTCAATCATATAAAGATCTATTCAGCTAAGATATATAAGTAAAACACCAACTATTCTCCATAAAACAATAAAAGGAAATTAATGCCATGAAATGGGAGAGTATCATCAGAAAACATAGTAAATAAATGGCTTACTAATAGTATTTAGACACTAATGTTTTTCTAAAAAGCTCATGAAAAATTTAGCAATATATAAAAATGAAGAAAAGTATAAAGTTAAAAAAAGTATAAAGTGAAGAAATTAATATATATGAAGCTTTAAAATGGTATATTTTAAAATATTTGTTTGCCACGTTGTAATAAGAGACAGTTACTCTCTCTTGCTATCTCAGCGCTTCACATCAGTATGTTTATATTATAGTTAATAGGTTCCCTGTGAGAGGAGATAAGAAGCAGAAGTTTAAAATTGGGAGTTATTATCTGTATTGAATCCCAATCCAGAAGGAATAAGGAAAAAAATAATATTAAGAATAGAAAATATCAACTGAAGTGACATACATCATTATCCCTTAAAGTTTTTGCTGCCACTTGCTCAGCAAGCTTTCTCAGTGTGACAGTCATGGAAAGAATTCTTTAAAAAAAAGCATTTCATTTGGTGGTGGAATAAATTCAGTAGTGAATTATTGTGTGGGGCCATCAATAAAAAGAAAGTGGATGATAAAAAAGGCACTTTGGGGATTCAGTTAAATGTGTGCTTATTAAAAATTGTACAAAGGATTCTGACACAGAGAAACTCAGTGGGCCCTCTTTAGATCAATGCATGATAAGTTTTTTTCCATATGTAGAGAAAATTTTAAAGTAAAGGAAGCAGATTGCAAGGCCTAAAGCATTATCCATTAACACACACACACATACACACACACACACACACACACACACAAATAGAGCCTTCTGGGTTTTTGATGGTTAACCCCTACAAGTCTGGGCAGTTTGTAGGATAGACTAAATTGGATTTCACACTGTGATAAAAGAAAATAGACAATGCAATATTTTAAACACTAATAATTAGTAACAGTAGGAAAGAGAGAACTTGCGTACTTCTTGCTGGAACAATGGGGATATGGTGGTCCTGCATCCCTGAGCAGGGAATATTAGAGGTTGGCCTGGATCTCTTTGTCTCTTATCACTAACTTGGATCTCTAAGTCTCATCACTGTGGAAAGTAAAAGTACTTCCACCATGTTGTGGTCATCCATAAAGGCTTGGGAGCAACTCTCTGAATCACTTCCTGTTGAGAATTAAAATGTTAGGGATGGAGGGGTAAATAGAATAGTGGGGACTAGCTATCTATATATGTAAAAGCCCAGAGACCAGAACAGTGCAATGACCAGAACCACCAGAAAGACTGGTGGCTATGACGTGCACTGCGGCAGCCAACCAGCCTGATCCCAGCCCCGATAAGCTTCCCCGCAACTGGCCTGGCCCCCAATAGGCCCCCTCACCCCGATCAGGGATGGGACCGGCTGGCCCACTGCCTGCGGCCCCTCCCCATGGCTGGCCCTACAGATGGGCCCCAATTGGGGCAGGCCAGCCGGACCCCACTTGTGCATGAATTTGTGCACTGGGCCTCTGGTAGTTATAATAAATACTAGAGGCCCAACGCACGATTAAATCGTGCGCATGTTGGGTCCCCTAGGCCTAGCATGTCATCAGGGCCATGTCCGCTGCCCTGTGACGCCTCCCACACTCCGCGCCCCACCCCACAATGCCTAGCATGCTCCGAGAATGCTGCCAGCGCCCCATGGGGGTAGGGGGAGGGCCCATGAGGTGATCCAGCACCTCCTGGTGACCGGTTGTTTGGTCGTTCCGCCATTACAGTGTCACCACCACAGGCCTTTTATGATATAGATCAGTGATGGTGAACCTTTTGAGCTTGGCGTGTCATCATTTTGAAAAATCCTAACTTAACTCTGGTGCCGTGTCACATATAGATTTTTGATATTTGCAACCATAGTAAAACAAAGATTTTTATTTTTGATATTTATTTTATATATTTAAATGCCATTTAACAAAGAAAAATCAACCAAAAAAATGAGTTCGCGTGTCAGAGGTGCCTAGGTTCGCCATCACTGATATAGATTAATCATGCTCTGTTAATTGTGATTATTTTGATCTGATTAAAGAAAGCACAGTCTGACCTATCTGAGAGTTGCACACCTCAGTAATTGGGAGTTAACCTCAAAATTGGAAATTCAGTTCATTCTCCTTATCCCGAGAACTGCCTATCATCATGGAAAGATTAACAACCTTGTTACCCAAACAATGGAGTCCGTGAGACATCTACCCTTTGCAACTCCAGCCTGCATTGCCTGTAATCTGTAACCATTTTACCCATTTTTATTCCTTTTGCCTACTTCCCATTGTAATCTTTGTCCTTCTACCCAATATAAGCAGGTGGCTTTTGGTGGGGGTGGGGAGCAGGGAAGAAATAGACTTTTGTAGATGACCTGCTGCTCTCCTATGCTGTGGGCAATACTAGAAAATAAAAAAAGCTTATATCTGATTCGACCCTGTCTCTGCTTAATTGGCTCAAGTAATGACAGGTAGCCTGGACTCATTTGTTCAGTTTCAAAAACACTAACATAAGAGGGGAAAATTAATATTTAATACATTACTAACAAAATCAGAATTTTCCTTTTGGTATTTTCAAATTTCTATTGACTCTACCAGTAACTTTAATTATAAACTAAATATTGTTCTAGAATGTTCTACCCATGAAGAAAAACAAAACAATAGTACAAAAAGATAAAATATCCTGAACTTGCTTCCAATAGTCACACTGAGAAAAGAAAACATACACAAAATTAGACAAAAAAGCCGAAACCGGTTTGGCTCAGTGGATAGAGCGTCGGCTTGCGGACTGAAGGGTCCCAGGTTCGATTCCGGTCGGGGGCATGTACCTGGGTTGCGGGCACATCCCCGGTGGGAGATGTGCAGGAGGCAGCTGATCGATGTCTCTCTCATCGATGTTTCTAGCTCTCTGTCTCTCTCCCTTCCTCTCTGTAAAAAATCAATAAAATATATTTTAAAAAAAAATTAGACAAAAAATACATAAATTGCAAGTTTTCCTTTATCTTCCTTCCCAAATCCAGAAGTAATTGTGTTGGTTTCACGATTAAAACATGAGGACAAAAGTAGACTGGTGTATTAATTATCCTGTGCTTTCAAATTATGATAAAATTGTGATTTTAATTATAACTCTTTGAACATATTACACAGGATGTACTTTTGTGTTCATTATCATTTTAGGAAGTGTTGCTTACATTATTCTAAAAATCTCAGATATCAGATTTTCCTTATATATATAGTGTTTTGTTTTCTTTTATAATAAAATAATGTTAACTTTCATTGACTTCTTCCTTCCACTCTACTTCTATTAAAGATAAAGCTATCTATAAGCCTTCTGGGTTTTCCAAGCTCTAACAGTGATATTTAAGCAAAAGAATTGGTCCACAGGAGTCCCATACAGAGATATACAGACTTCTGGTCCAGCTACAAAGAGAGAGAGAGTGAGTGAGTGAGTGAGTGAGTACCCAAGTTCACAGACATAAAATTGTGGGGCACTGATGATTCAGTAGTGCCTCTCAACATATCCTTATTTTCCTGAGCTTGCCAAACTAAAGAACTGACAGATATTATGATTCTATTTTGAATCAAATTGTGTATTTTCATGAAGAACACTTCATGTGTAGAAACATAAGTAGGATGGGGAAGAAAGTCTTTTGGCAGTTTCTCTATTAAGGTTATGAGCCATGGTCTGGAGGGTGTAGAAGGCATATGATTTCCTCACTCTTTAAACTGAAGGGACAATTTCTATTGTAGTCATTGAAAGTTTCCAATGCATGACTGATTTACTAAAGAGTCTCAATTCTTTGTATAAAGTGCATACAATTTCCATTCTCTTCTTTCAACCTTGTTTTTGCATCATATTGAAACATACTCCATATCCTTACATGGAATTACAATTGAGTCCAACTCTTTCTAGTTATGTTAGGTTAAGACAAACTAGTGTAATCTGTTTAAAACTTCTAATTTAAGGAAAAGGTCTCTATCATTTCATGCTCCCTTTTACAGACGCTTGCTTTTCTAGGTTGTTGAGAAGAAGGATTATCAAAGGCTGAAAGTCTCTTTACTTGAATATCACCACTTTTGGGAAGCCACTGACTTTTAGGCCATGCCCTCCCTGCAGTCAGTATTAAAATACTTACTCTCTTGTGAGATGCACAGTTGACTTCTCTGGAATGCACTATGAGGTCTCGGACCTGTAAAATTTCCTGGCTTGGGTTTTTGGGATCCAGCTTAAACTCTTCCATTTGTAGCTGTGCACATACAGCCCCTTACTGTGGAAGTTGTTTGTTCAATGGCCCATTAAGATGGGATCCTGACAATATGACTCATTGGAGCTGTTTTTTATGGTATCTGCTGCCTAGGGAAACATCTCATGTTCTATATACTCAAACACCACAGCCACCCATCCCACCATCTCTCTCTCTAGTCTCTTTCCTTGGTTATGCATTGAGCTGGGCCAGATATAAGCAGATTATAAAAGTAGAATCACATCCTAATTTTTCCTTTTTTTCAGATGTTCTCCAAATATTTATAACTAGTTTTCCTCATGTTCTATTTTCCCACTTGACTTCAAGAAGGGGTGAAAACTCCACCTTCCTTCTCCTGATTGGAGGAAATATTCTCTCAGCAATAATCCTATTGAGTCCACTAGACTCAAGAATCTTCCCCAAGGTCCTTTCCCCCTCCTCCTATCCAGAGGAACACATGGGTTCAGGAAGATCAATGTGCTGCTCCTTAAAAACTTCACAGAAGTCCTGAAACCCACTTTCTGACTGCTATTATTATTTTTTTTTTTACATTAAAGAAAGGCTTGTTTTCACATGTGGGTCCTGGTAGCCAATTCTAGGTATGTGGAAGAGTCCCAAAAGCCTGCTGCCTAGGTCTTAGGAAGGAGGACATTTTTATCCTCTTCCACTGAATTAACCTAATCAGTGATGAGTTCTGCCACTCTTCATCATAGTAGCAGAGCAACATAAAACAATTCCCGTCTGACTTTAAAATGTGTATCAATGAAGGCAATGAATATACTATCTTATTCCATTTAATTAAAATTCCATTAACTATGTTTCCAGATGAAAAAATCTCTGTGCTTTATCCCCCTCAGAGCAATAGCCATAGGGTCATTATGACACAGAACACCAAGCTTCAGTCTAGAGATCACACAGTGTATTTTGGCACTAAGCCTCTGCCTGTGAAGCTTGTCATTTTGTTCTGTTTTATTTTTAAATCATCAGATCACAAAGATATGCTTGAAATTTATGGATTAACCCATCTTCCCTGTTAAAATATAAGAAGGAATACGGTTTTAGGTACCACCGTTCATCTCAGATAGCTCAAAGAGAGCCATTCAACCTTTACTTGTGGCACCTTATAATAAAAGCAATTTTAGGTCTTAGGAACAAATTTAAATGGTCCTTAGCCCGTCAAGTTTTTTTCCCCAACACTCAGTAAGTATTATAAAAGCAACAAAAGTAGAAAGCATTTTAAGTTTTCAAGTAATACTATATTGTACTGTATTTAAAATAAACAACATAGATATGACCAAGATGACACTGACTGCAAACCATGCTGGTGGAAGAGGAGGCTGAAGCAGAACCTCCACCATGTAAGCACACTGCTCTCACCCTCAGAGTTCAAGCCACCCCTCCCTTCTTCACTTCAAGATGACAGACACACTTTTTCTTTCTTGAGTTGTTTATTATGTAAGGATGCATACTTAAGGCATCATTTATAAAAAAGTAATATAACTATACTAATTCCCATAATAGTGTGTACATAGTGCAGAGATTCTGGATCTCCCTGGTGAAGCCAAGAGGAGGGATCCTTCCTACAAATCCTTTATGTGCACGTGCAGATGTGGACACATTCCAAGGGAGAATGTGCACCCACATTCACCAGCACACCTGTGCTTTGGAGTCCTGTCCCTACCATACTCTTTGTGAACTCTGAAATGGATTTTTTCTCCCAAATCTGAAATGTCCATGCCCACTGTGGAGGGATAATAAGGTACATGCACAACTGCTAGGGAGATGGAATATTTTGCAGCTTTGCAGAATCCTTAAAGGTCCAATGCATATGCTCTAATGATAGATTAAAAAAAGATTTTAATGTGTAGGAAAGCCTTTCACATAGATATAAACTAATTATTACCAAGAAAACCCTGGAACTTATGCTTCCTCAACATTATAAGTGAGACATAGTGTGTGGTCAGATTTTGCAACAGCATACAAACTTCTTTTTGAGTGATATCGGAAGTACACTTGTGTGTCACAAAGGCAACTCTGCAGAGCCTTCAGACATCTATGCTTCAGGAAGCCCGAATCAGCAGGATCTAATAAAGGAAAGTGTCTTAGGTTCCTTCAAGAAACAGGATGTGTTGATTTTTCTGAGGAAGAAGATATTTAATATCAAATATGAGGATGAGAAGGATTTAAGGAGAATCAGGGAAAACAGGTGTCAGGGGACTGAGAGAGAGGGACTGATTTACACACTCCAAGGGCCTAAACTCTCAGTGTTCCAGCATTCAACCACACCCGGTGCCTTTTTAAAACACACAGCAATGAATTAGTTATGTCCCTACTGGTAATTCTCTTTAAGATGCTGATATGATTGTTCACTTATAACAATAAAATTACTTTAAAAACCTTTCTGAGTTAATGTGTGTTCTCTTGGTGGCAGCTGAGGAAGACACAGCATCTGTTTCTAGTCACCCGTGAGGGCCCATCCTGTCTTCCTCATGTGTACTCCCAGGCAAGTATATCACAGCAGCAGCCAACACCCCAAGCAGGACCCAAGAAATCCCACTCTGAGAAAGCAAGGATCAATCCTAACACACTGATACTACACAGAACTAGCAAATAGATGGGTGAGAAAAATTGGGAAAAGATTATGTGCTCTCTTTAAGTTACTAAATATAGTAAACTAGAGGCCTGGTGCACAGAATTCATGCACTGGATGGGGGGAGGGGGTCCCTCAGCCTGGCCTGTGCCCTCTCGCAGTCCAGGACCCCTCGCTCCTTACCACCCACCTGCTTGCTGCTCCTTACCACTTGGCTCGCTGCTCCTTAGTGCTGCTGTGGAGGCAGGAGAGGCTTCTGCCACCGCTGCTGCACTCATCAGCCATGAGCCTGGCTTCTGGCTGAGCAGCGCTCCCCCCTGTGAGAGTGCACTGACCACCACGGGCCAGCTCCTATGTTGAGAGTCTGCCCCTTGGTGGTCAGTGTGCATCATAGTGACCGATCATTCTGGTTGTTCTGGTTCTGCCATAACAGTCGCTTAGGCTTTTATTATATAGACTAGAGGCCCGGTGCATGAATTCATGTACAGGTGGAGTCCAGCTGGCTCACCCTGATGAGGGTCATTGGGCCAGGCCAGCAGGCAGGTGGGGCTGCAGGAAGTTGACCAGCCCTGCCCCTGATCGGGGTGGGGGGACCAATCAGGGGTGGTGCTGGCCAGGGGGAGGGGCCGTGGGCAGTTCAGGGGGACCAATCGGGGCCCCCGATTGGGTCAGTTGGCTGCCGTAGTGCGCATCATAGTGACCTGTCAGTCTGGTTGCTTGGCTTATATATATATATGATACTAGGTTATGCCATTCAGCAGGTAACAAGTCTGATAAGAAATACCAATCCTTCTCAATGCTTCCTTCATCTTTCTAGCTGCTGGCTCTTTTCCCAGCAAACACAAAGTTCATTTATCTCCCACTATGGGACTCCTGGTTCTTTATCTATCTATGTCTATTTTTATTGTGCTCCCGTTTCTTCCATATTTCTTAAAATGATCATCTCAGGTGAATTAGAGTTAAAACACACCAAAGGAGATGAAAAGGGTGAGAATCATCAAAAAATAGTATTTCTAATCTGCAAAATATATTTATACTAGGTACTCTATTAGAATTTTCTAAGACTGAATAATCACCTAACATAAGTTTTAAACCTACTAAAATTATCAGAATATTTTCAATAAGAATGTTTCTATATATCATAATTTAATCCTAATTATCAGTTTTAAAAAATTTTGATCAGGATAATGTCAACATTTTATGAAATAGATATTACCTTTACTAAATCAATCTACTATAGTCCTTTCAAGATCAAATGTCAGACCTTAAGACCACTGCCTAAAAGTTTTCTATTTTTAAGTCATCTAAAGAAAATCAAGTTAATTACATGGCAACTTAAAAACTTAGTCAGCAATCCATTTCCTGTAGCTAAAATACCAAACTGACAAATAATCTATTTAGTGATATGGCTCTAATGGTTTCATAGTCTGAAAGTTTTATTCATATATAATTTCTGGTTCATTTATTGTAGTCAATTATCTGCATACTGTTTTCTGAATGAATGAGTAATTTTATAATCTTAACTATGATTATTTTCAAAAGGGACAGCACACATATAGGAGTAAGCCACACATAAATGACCCACTTTACAAAAAAATTAAAGAAAAGCTAATACTTTGATTAGTGAACAAAGCCAAAATTATATTATTACAACAACTTATCTGTCATGCTATTAAAAATATTTGTAACTTCAGAATCCACCAGCCGAGAGCAATTATTCACTTACAGAAGTTTATTTTCTTATTTTAAAAAATATATTTTATTGATTTTTTTTTTTTTTTACAGAGAGGAAGGGAGAGGGAGAGAGAGTCAGAAACATCGATGAGAAACATCGATCAGCTGCCTCCTGTACACTCCTTACTAGGGATGTGCCTGCAACCAAGGTACATACCCTTGACCGGAATCTAACCTGGGACCCTTCAGTTTGCAGGCCGACGCTCTATCCACTGAGCCAAACCAGTCAGGGCTTTCTTACTTTTTTATTTTATTATTTTAAAATCCTCACTCAAGGATATGTCTTTATTGATTTGAGAGTGGAGGGAAGGGGGGGGAAGAGAGAGAGAGAGAGAGAGAGAGAGAGAGAGAGAGAGAATGAGAATGAGAATGAGAAACATTGATCGGTTGCCTCCAACACACCCCAACCAGGGATTAAACCCACAATGTAATTATCTGCCCTGACCAGGAACTGGACCTGAAATCTTTTTTATACAGGTTGATGCTCCAAACCACCTGGCCATGGCCATCATTTTATTTTTTAATATTTGCTTTGCAGAACAGACATAGGTAAAATTTCCTTTGATTCAAAAAAAAAATGAAAGCAATTCTTCAATAGAAAGAGCAATCAAAAGACAAGTGAAAGGTATAGACATAGTTTTATAAAAATTATTTTGGCACCCAGTAAGTATTTATCTTGGATATCCATGTATCTGTACAACACTGAGTAGTTGAATCAATGACTTTTACGAGTCACTAAACAAAACAAAGATATAAAAGGTCACTATTTGCTATAACCCAAATAAAAAATATGCTACATATGTCCAGATAAATTAATCTCAATTCCATTTGTGAAAAAAAGATGAATTTTTCATGGCTAAAAAATAAAGTAAAACTTCCTAAATAAAATTATTCAATGCTATATGAAAATATGGGCACATTACAATATTCTGAGTATTAGATAAAGTTAAAGCTGTGGGCCCTGATTTTAGTACTGAGTTACCATGGCAAATATGGCCCAAGCAAACTTTATCTTAATGTTTCCTATGGACATTAAGCAGTTCATAACTATACCGTAACACAATATACTAGTACATAAACAGTCTATTACATAGCTAGGGCTGTCAGATTTTCATTTCCTACTGGCTAGACAGCCAGACTAAACACTGTATTCTGATGCCTCCATGGAGTATAATTCCCCAAAGACTTCTTAAAGCTCCTGGTAGAATTAACTAACTATGATAGTCCCATACTACTACCTCTTTATGAGACAACTGTGTGTAGAAAAATAGAATATAGGTTTATAAATGAGGAAAAAATGATTCATTCAGTCATTCTTTAACTTGCAAAATCAGTAACCCACTCTAAGTCCACAATCATCCTGATGGCAAATGTATTCAGCCATCAGGCCTCGCAGTTTTTGGAAGTGAAAACACTGCATTTTCATAAAACACAAAGCATAAAATGTTCCTGAGAGAGAATCCCTGGAATAAAATGAATGATTTCTATTGTTTGTTATAATATTCAACATACAGTAGTCCTCCCTTATCTGCATGGGATGCATTCACAGACCCCCAATGGATGCCTGAAACCATGGGTAGTACCAAACCCTGTATATACTGTTTTTTTACTAAACATACATATGATAAAGTTTAACTTATAAATTAGGCACAGTAAGAGATTAATACAACTAATCACAGAATAGGACAATTGCAATAATATAATAGACTAAAAGTTATGGGAATCTGGTCTCTCTCAAAATATCTTATTATACTATACTCACCTTTTTACTCAAAGGAAGCACTTTACAGCTTCACTGTGGCATGTCTGAATTGCCAACATCACTACTCTGTACACAAGTACTGCAATACTGCTATAGTCAATCTGATGTGTCTACTAAATGATTACCAGCCTGGTAGTGTATCAAGTATAGAACACTAGACAAAGAGATAAACGATGTTCTGGGCAGGATGGCACAAGATTTCAACATTGGTCAATGGTGTACAATTTTAAAACTTATAAATTGCTTATTTCTATAATTTTTCCATTTAATGGCTTCAGATTGCAGTTGATCACAGGTAACTGAATCTGTGGAAAATGAAACCAAGAATCAGGGGGAACACCTGTATTAATATGCCCAAAGAGAATGTTTTGTTAAAAAACAGAAGAAACTAAAATAACCTTGTCTTCACTTTTAACACCATAGGGGTGTGTGTGTGTGTGTGTGTGTGTGTGTGTGTGTGTGTGTGTGTAACATAACAATATGTTCAGGAGAAAGTTTGTAAGATATTGACTGAAAAGAGGTGAGAATGACAGATACAATCAGTGAAATGATGCTTGATTGACACCTGTCTCAGCTCTCTTATCAAGGTCAAAATTTTACAAATAAACCTTAGCCTGCACCCTGAAAAGAGAAGTAGGTATGTAGGAGCACATAGCAGAAATAAAACAGAAAATAATCAACTTGGCAGACCCTGACATAAGTTTTTTCAAGTAAAATAAAAAGGAAAGAGCACTTGTTGCTGGGTTTATGGTATATACAGTACACTAGCTCTTTAAAACATTGCACAGGCTAATCCCATATACACCCTCCTTACTGGAAGCTACAGTGCAGTCTGTCATTGTCTGTGTGAATTCATACTACATTTTCTATCAAATATGAGCATTCTGTTGGCTTTAAGAGTTCAATATCATCTATTGCTCCCAGTCCCAGAGAACCAAAGTTTTTAAATCATAGAACTTATTATGCCAGAAAATTAGGAATAAAAATCACTGCATTATTTATAAAAAGCAATGTTTTAAAAAGTGGCCCTCTTCGTGCTCTGGTTTCTCTTCAGACTGCATAAATCTTTTGCCTTTTACTAAAAAGTAGCCCTCTTCATTTAAGTATAACTTACATAAATAAAATGCATTAATTTTAAGTATACAGTTAAACTTAGCCAAAGGTATATAACTGTATATACACATCAACAATCAAATTTTTTCATTGTGTGCAGAACATATTTTGTTAGACTCATCTCAAAGCGGTTCATATTTTGGGATGCTATTGTACACTGAATTATTTTCTTAATTTCATTTATTGATTGTTCATTGCCAGTATATGCAAATAAAATACATTATTTTAATCAGTTAAATGTATTAAGATTTATTTTATGGCCCAAAATATGGTCTATTTTGTGAATGTTCCATATGTGCTTAAAACGTACTTATGTTCTACTATTATTGAGTGAAAATTTTTACATATATCAATTAAGTCATTTTGGTTGACAGTGTTGTTCAAGTATTCCTTTATTCTACTAAATTTGGGGTTATTCCTCTATCAATTTCTATGACAGGAATGTTGAATATTCAACTGTAATTGTTCATTTGTCTGTTTCTTGCATTTGTCAATAAATAGTTGCTTCATATATATCTACACTAATAAAAGAGAAACATGGTAATTGGCGTACGACCACTACCCTTTTCATTGGCTAATCAGCGAGATATGCAAATTAACTGTCAGCCAAGATGGCCGCCGGCAGCTAAGCAGCTTGAAACTAACATGAGGCTTGCTTGCTTCAGTGACAGAGGAAACCAAGTTCCCCGCCTGCCGCTACAGGCCTCTGAGCCTGCAGTTTGAACATTGTAACAAATACCACAGGACTTCAGCCAGCAGATTAGCAACATTGTATGCAAAGGCCAGAAACCTACTTTTAGCTGCAAAGGCCAAAGAGCTGGAGCCAAGCCTCAAGCTAAAGCTGGCCCAGAATTAAAAAAATAAATAAATAAAGGAGCGGTTGGGAGCTTCAGTCACC
>NW_006285040.1:75509-79080 GCF_000327345.1 Myotis davidii
CCGGGCCTCTAGTGTGTGTGTGTGTGTGTGTGTGTGTGTGTGTGTGTGTGTATGTATGTATATATATATGGCATATGTTTTGATGAATTGAACCTTTTATCATTATGAAATATCTCTATATACCTTGACATAAAATCTACTTTGTCTAATATTAACATAGCAACTCCATGTTAATTTTCTTGAGATTGGTGTATATATGATATATCTTTCTTCATCCTTTTAATTCATGTGTGTTTTTATATTTAAATTATTATTTTGGTGAAAGTATGTAATTATATCTAGTTTTATATCCACACTTATATTTGCTGCCTTTTAATTGAAGAGTTACACTATTTACATTTACATTATTTATTAACTAGAGGCCTGGTGCATGAATTCGTGCACCAGTGGGGTCCCTCAGCCTGGCCTGTGGGATCAGGCCAAAATCAGCTCTCCAACATCCCCCGAAGGGTCCAAGATTGTGAGAGGGTGCAGGCCAGGCCAAGGGACCCCACTAGTGGGGTTGGGGAGGGACACGGGAGGTTGGCCAGCTGGGGAGGGACTGTAGGAGGGCTCTAGGTCTCACTCAGTCCTGATTGTCCACACCCCAGCAGCAAGCTAACCTACCAGTCAGAGCATCTTCCCCTTGATGGTCAGTACACATCATAGCGACTGGCCGATTGTCTGCCCCCTGGTGGTCATTGCACATCATAGTGACTGGTCGACTATCTGCCCCCTGGTGGTCAGAGCACATCATAGTGAGCAGCTGAGTGGCCTTAGCATATCGTTAGCATATTAAGCTTTGATTGGTTGAACAGCCAACCGGGATGATTGGACACTTAGCATATTAGGCTTTTATTATATAGGATATGGCTAGCTTAAATTTACCATTTTGCTATTAGTTTTCTACATTTTATATTGTTTCTTGTTCTGCACAGTTTCTATCAGGTCACACAAACACTGCTAAATCCTGCTACTTTGGTCCTAGTCTACTACTAGCTGATAAGTCCCCACAATTCTGAAAACACTGCCAATATGAACCAGGCACAGGTATCTATAGAGGTAAGAAGATTCCCAAGCAACATCCCAAGGAAACAGAGAGGATCAGGATCACACTGAGTCAAAGGGGGCTCAGCCACAGCAAATGTAAGTCCTTTATGACTTTTTTTCTCTTCTCTGAGAAAGAATTGTGACAAAATTTTTTCAGCAGATAAAAGGGGTTGCTTGCCATTGAAAACACTATGAATATGAGAATATTTCCCAGGCAGTGCATGCAGCTGGAATATGAGTGAGCTAGAGTTGCTCAGTTCAAAGTAGTATATAGATGGATGATATCCTGATGATGAGGATGAAATGTTGTGTGGGGGGTGAAGAGCTCCCTCTGTGATTACCCAGGAACCTTCAATAAACCAGTCAGAGAAATCATGTTACTACTAGAGGCCCAGTGCATGAAACTCATACACAGGTAGGGACCCTAGGCCTGGCCAGTAATCAGGGCCAATCAGGTTCCCCACCTCTCTGCCCCCTCCTTCTCTCTCTCTCCCTCAGTGACCCACCACCCACGACTGGTCGCATGCCATGTTCTGTGCTGCCCCCTGGTGGTCAGTGCACGTCATAGCGAGCAATGGATCTCCCAGTCTCCCAGTTGAATTCTCCAGGGGACAATTTGCATATTATCATTTTATTATATAGGATTAATGTTTGAATTCTTGGGGAAACTGACAAGGAACAAAGAATGTTACCAGTCTTCCCTTGGGGAAGAGGTTGTAGGAAGGTAGAGACCTGCACAGGTTGAGAAGTTATGGTTATAGCACTTATCTACCTAAATCTCCAAGGGTCAGAAAAATCTCATTTTTAGGTTGTATAAAAAGTAGTCCATATACATAATCAGATTATAATATAAATACATATTCAATGGCATGTGAAGCCAGTAAGAAGCTAAGAGTAAATTTTGCTCATTCACATTTTTAGTTTTTCTAAATGTGTGTGAAGAATTTTTGAAATTTTCCTCACATGCATTTTGTGCAAAATTATTAAACATAACTGAACAATATCAATATATCTTACATTTAACTTACACATATACTATCACAAACATATACTTACTAGAGGCCTGATGCACAAAATTCGTGCAAGGGGCTCAGCACCCCGCCCACTGGTTGTTCCGGAAGGTCGTCCCAAAAGGTCGTTTTGGAAGGTTGTTCCGCTGTTCGGTCTAATTAGCATATTATCTCTTTATTATATAGGATTAGTTTTATATCTGGATATGCATCCCCATATGAGGCAGATATATAATTAGAGAGAACGTATACAAAAAAGTATCATATTGTCATTTAATGATGAATTAGGCTCCACAATGAGGAGTCAACAGGTTCTCAGAAATACTTTAGGGAAGTGCCACATCATAAAACATAGGCCTTCATTATTTACAAAACCATGTTTCCTAAAATAGGAATAAATAATAATTTCTTAGATTGAAGACCATATAAAGCTGGCTGATATCCTTGTATCTTTAAATAGGAGAATTGCACTTATCATGGTGGGTTTATACTAAGTCATGATTTGCAGAACCAAGACTGGATATGAGATAGCAGATTACCAACACCTATCCCTTCCTTACCCATTAGGAAGGCTAGGAAAAGAATAATCTGTACTACTTAAACTGTAATCACTTTTCTTTTTAGGGGAAAGTATGGAAATGTAGATTCTTATACATTTAATATACATGTTTAACAATATTCCATAAATATTGCTTGTATGTATGGATTCTGTCACAAATCAAACTTCACAAAAATTCATGAAGAAAACCTTTTAAAAATACACCAGGAAGAAAATTATTAAGAAAAGAATTTTACCCCATCACCAGTCAACTCAAGAAATAATTTTTTGCTATCCATTACTGCATGCCAAGTAGCGTAAAAAGTCTATTTCCTAAAGAAGTGTTTTTGATGTGAGAACAAATTAAGGAAGAGAGAGAGGGAGGGAGGTAAGGAAAACAAGGGAGGGAAGGAAGCTAACTAAAAGGAAAGAAACTCTATTTTATAATTTTAAAAATACACCTTATCTTTTTCTTTATGATATTTATAAATTATACTAGGTTTTTTAAATCATAGAATTTTTATTGATGCAATAAGCTTAGATATTCTGTAGGCTCATTAGGTATTGGATATAAATTAAAAATATGAAAGAAAACCCACATTAGAAAATTGAAAGCACAGGCAGGGATTTACATCATAAATTAAGTAGGATTAGACTGAGCATGTTTTGAGTACAGAATTGATCAACAAAGGAAATTCATTGCTAAACATATAGTTGTGTATGATTAACATAATATCCACACTATCAATGGAGCCTTGTACATTGGAAATATACACTGAGTGGCCAGGTTATTATGACCACCTGACATTTGTAGGCAAATTAGCTGTACACTGCATAATAGGGATATGGAAGCCAAAGGCCTGTTCGAACACCTTTGCTATCTGTAGTTACCAAAATAAAACGTCTCCAATTCACACAGGAACACAACGACTGGACAGTCGAGCATTGGAAAAAAGTCATGTGGTCCGATGAATCACATTTTCAGTTGCATCAT
>NW_006285040.1:79167-81639 GCF_000327345.1 Myotis davidii
CCTGAGGGAGACTTTCCCTTTCTTAGGTGGCCCCCACAATCACCTGATCTCAATCCAGTTGAGCATTTGTGGGATGAAGTTAAAAGAGCCATCAGGCAGCTGGCTCCACAACCATCAGATCTCACAGAACTGGACAGTGCTATTCATCAGGCATGGTGTCAGATTCCTCGCATCACCTTTCAACATCTCGTGGAGTCAATGCCAAGAAGAATCGCCGCAGTACTGAAGGCAAAAGGTGGCCCAACGAAGTACTGATGGGGTGGTCACAATAATCTGGCCACTCACGTTCAAATATATCCCATTCAAAGGCTGTTAAATCATGTTGTTTACCCATATCTTCAGAAAAAATCACTTCTACTGTCGTGGTAAACAACCTGCTTCCCTGTTTATAATGGTCTGGCTCCCTAGCTACTTCAGAGCGAAATTATAGCTAATTTGCCTACAAACATCAGGTGGTCATAATAATCTGGCCATTCAGTGTATATCTTTGAAACCAAACTATAGAAACAAAAGCCTGATTTCCTATCAGAAAACAAAGCAGAGAAAAACAAAACCCCAACTTGGAATGCTCTTTGAAATCAAATTCATTTCTTTTTCCTTCTCCCATAGGCCCACAGAGCAATTACCCCATGCAATGGCTCCACTGCCAATGTCTGTGTAGCGGTAAGTGACAGTGCTAAGACTCAGATAAATTCTTCTCAGGGAAGATGGGTGGTCATTAAATCACTGCTGAGTCACATCCATGTGCATCTTATAGAGCTGCAGAAAAAGTGTTCTGGCCAATAACTGTGTGTAAGTTGCTGGCTCAAGTTCATTAATTCTACAGAAGTCAAATCTATCTTGTCTCTTAGAGAGAATACCAGAGGTTAAGGAAAAACTCTGCTGTAGCTGGTCTGCCTACACACACATACAACTTACATGTTAGCTAGGGCTTTTTTAGTCCTCAAAAGCAAGGTAAGATTACTGTGAATCCTTGTACACAAACACTTAAGCCACATCAAGTTTCTGCCTAGACCCAAGAATTATCCCCCATCTCTAATTTCTATAAGTTTTACGTATATTTGCTTTTCATAACATGTTTTTTATTCAATCCAAATATAGATATCCACAAAGTTCTCAGAAAGCATATAATAAATTTTAGTAAACTTTAATGGCAATGAAAAAGTATGGAGAGAAAGAGGAACCAAGATGGCGGCATAGGTAAACACCTGTACTTGCTGCCTCTCAAAACCACATAAAAATTACAACTATAAGACAGAATAACTATCATCCAAAAACATGGGAAAGCTGGCTGAGTGGAAGTTCTACAACTAGAGGTAAAGAAGAAAGTGCATTGGGACTAGTAGAAGGTGCGGAGGTGCGGAACAGGCTGGCACCCGAGTGTGCTGCTTTTTTAATAGGGAGGGAGATACAAGCTCCCACTTGCTCTGAACTCTAGTTCTGGGCAAGACTCTGGGGGACTCAGACACATATGGGGAGAAACTGAACTGTCTGGCATCGAGACAGGAATGGGAGTGTGGCTTTCTTTCAAACGGAGGTGCTCACAGTGGTCATTTTTCCTGTGCTGGGACCTCTCTGGTGTAGGGCTGACTGGTAGCCATTACTGTTTGCTCTGCCCAGGAGATTCCCTGGGACCCTGCCCCACCCAATTTACAACCCAATTTACAAGTTGTGAGCAGTGGCTTTTGCGTATGAATGGCTTGACCTTTCTCAACCTAAAACCTGTCAAACAGGCAGCAGCAGCAGCAGCCTACCTTGCTACAGTTAGGCCTCATCTGGGCACTTCCAAACCCAATACAAAGAGAAAGAATCTGAAGATCTCCCTGTAGCTCCTGCTAGGTGGCCCCAGGCAGTGGCTGACTTTGCACCTCCTTGGAGATGCAAGAGCCAGTGTACCAAGTGGTCAGTGTGAGACCATATCAGTTTACAACTCTTCACACCATAAGTGACACACTCAAGGGGCAAACTCAGTGAACACCAAAGCCCCACTGAAGCAAGTCCTGCCCCATAAGGGTGTCTCCGGCACTCTTCCATTGTAGACACAGCTGGTCCTCACAGTCAATTGGCCTGGAGGTCAATTCCTCCCAGTGATACCAACAGCAATCAAGGCTTAACTACAACAAGACTGTGAAAACAGCCCACAAAGGGGTGCACCAAGAGTGTCCATCTCAGGTGACTGGGGAGGCTGACCCACTGGGCCCTATAGGACACCTACCTCACAAGGCCACTCTATCAACTCAAGGAGACTTAGCAGCTACCCAATATATAAAAACAAACACAGGGAAGCAGCCAAAATGCGGAGACAAAGAAAGATGTCACAAATGAAAGAAATTGAAGAAAGAAATATACTGGATATAGAGTTTAAAACCATAGTTATAAGGTCACTCAAGAATCTTCTAGAAACCTCCAAGGAACTTAGTGAGACTTTCAAAGATCTTAGTGAGAATGAAAAAAAAAAAAAGGAAAAAACCC
>NW_006285040.1:81936-95524 GCF_000327345.1 Myotis davidii
TAGTTATCTACGAGGGAGTACCCATACAACTGTCAGTTGATTTCTCAACAGAAATTATTCAGGCCAGAAGGAAGTGGCAAGAAATATTCAAAGTGATGAATAGCAAGAACCTACAACCAAGATTACTCTATCCAACAAAGCTGTCATTTAGAATTGAAGGTCAGATAAAGAGCTTCACAGACAAGAAAAAGCTAAAGGAGTTTATCACCACCAAATCAGTATTATATGAAGTGCTGATATTATTATTTAGGGTAGTATTTAGGAAGAGGAAGAAGAAGAAAAAGGTAAAGATAAAAAATTATGAACAACAAATACATATCTATCAACAAGTGAATCTAAAAATCAAATGAATAAAAAATTTGATGAACAGAACTGGTGAATGTAATAGAATCAGAGGCATGGAAAGGGAGCAGACTGACAATTCTCAGTGGGAAGGGATTCGGGGGTGTGGGAAGAGATTGGACAAAGAGCTTAAGCCTATGGACGAGGGCAGTGGGGGTGCGAGGGCCTGGGGTAGGGTGGGAACCAGGTGGAGGGGAGCTATGGGGGGGGGGAAGAGGAACATCTATAATAATCTGAACAATAAAGATTTTTAAAAAGTATGGAGAAAGGAGACCCACAGCCAACTGCTCTCTAAATACATACATTCCCTTCTCATGTCTCTCTTTCCTATACCCTTTTCCCATGCAGGATACAAAATCAAAATTCTTATCACCTAGAGAGTAGATTCATGCCCTTTTCCATAAAAGCTGATATTATCCAACACTCAGGTTCACAATGACTCATATCCTATCTTAAATAACTTATTAAGAAATCAGTCTCAAATAAATACACTGTCTACTGTAGGAATAATTCATATAAATGAAATGTTCTCAATCTTATTACCTGAGATATATAGATGAAAAAGACATATACTCAGTGTAAATGTAAAAATATGTATGTATATGACAACTACCAGGCATTAACTGGAAAAGCAATAGATCTTACAAGGGGCTGAGGAGTCAAAACTTCAAAGAGTTTACTGGTATGCTGATGTGGCAAAACTGGTCCCAAGTTTGGTGAGTTACTTTTCTCATTTTTATTCTCTTTTGAAGCTAAATTTATTCAGCCTTTTACTTCCAGAAATACTGCAGAGTAAATAATCTGAGAACATTCTCTCTGGACAACACCTACTTGTAAATATTGTTAATGCATGGCTAAGCTCATAGGATATTACAGGAAAACCTATAATAACTATGATGTTCAGATGCCTACATGACATTCAAGTACTTATAAAATATGGTTCCAATTTGTCTTCAAGCAGTGAACACCAGGTAAAATGAGAGTCATGTTACAGTGTGATCACCATTACCCTGGAATTGTACTTTCATGAGACTTGTTCTAGAATAACAGCACTGGCCTCTCTCTGCCCTATTCCTAGACTCTGCCCCAGGATGGTAAGTTTGGAGGAGGGGAGTATGCCATGAATGTAACTAAGAACTCCATGCAATCTCTGCTTCTCCACTGAGAGGTGCTTTCCAGTTTTCTCTCTTCAATGCGATTGGTACAGTGGCTTGCTCCAGAAGAGGAAATCTGAAATGAGCTAGTAATGCAATCATTTGAATATGCTTAGAAGATCAAGCATTAGGAAGTCTGATGTCAGTGCACATCTGAAACCATGTTCTCCAGTTGGCTTTATATGTATAAAATGGATAATGTTAACCTCTCTCTTGCTCACTGCTTCCTTTACTTCCTCCCCTTATTTATTGATGTGATATAAACTCTGATCATCATAGAGTATGAAGAGTTAGTTATTGCTCTCTCCAAAATGCCAACATGATATAATATAGATTCATGAAAAATATTTAATTTACTGACTATGAACTCATCAGTGAATTTATGACTGGTTCAAAGGACCCTAGATCTTCCAAGTCTATAGGCTCAGGAAAGTATCTTTTATTTATAACCCAGTCCTAACTCCATATGATCTTCCACTACAGATTACTCTTCAAGTGGATATTTGCCATGTTTTAGTCACCAAGGGTGTTTAGAAGATCCATTTACTGTTTTGAGAATTCCATAAATGCTAAGCTATGATGTTAGTAGGCTCTTCTTTGGTAAACTAATATCATCAACTGCTAAGCCTGGCTCTTTAACTCTCCTGAAATGCTGTTATCTTCTGCAATACCTTTTAATTAATTCCTTTGCTATTTTATCTACAGTGGATTCTGTTAAGTTAAGCAAAAACAAAACCAAAAAAAACAACAAGACAAATTCTCCATACCTATTCAAGGTAGAGTTAGCCATAACTACGCCCCCCCCCCCCAGTCACAGTGGTCTTCATTAATCTGTGGTTTTTTGCTCCTTATAATATCATTAAATTCAAGAGAGGAACCTTTAAAGTTCAGTATGCACCAGATATTTTACTTTCCAAGTATTAGAACTTCCAATCTCCTACTAATACTTCTATTAATTATATCTATTAAGTAAAAGTTCTTATTTGAATTCTGAAAACAAACTGTCTCTACAATGCAATTGCCCTTACTGAACATAGAGCTCTTCCAAGAGAACAAAGGGAGCTAATCTTTACTGAGTATGCACTGTGGGTCATACACTGAGATAAATGCTTATGTGCATTATGTCCTTTGACTTCACCATTCTAAAAAATGTTTAGACTCCAAAAAGTGTTTTCTAATTTTTTATTTTACAGATGAGGAAAACAAGACTCACCGAAATTATGTAACTTTCTGACAGTCACACAGCCAGAATGAGCACACAAGTCTATATGATTCCCACTGTTTTCTTTCACTAAACTGTGCCATACAGATCTCATTTTTAGATGCACCTTATAAAATATTGAATACTATGTCAGGTATAGTAAGTTGTATTTCAGGCACAAGCCTCAGGGCAAGATGGCCCCCATGAGACAGCAGAAGGAAAAAACAACAACAACACCCTAAGCCTGAATGAACTCAAACATTGGGATAGGAAAGGCTAGACCTGGTAGGTAGGTCCTTAGGAGCAAGCTCCTAGATACACCATTTAATACATAGCAGCCTCATTCACATTGCAAGAAATGGTTTGTATTATTTTAATGGTGGTCACTTGAGCAATTTCTGCAGTGGATAGAAGCAAGTAATAGAAAGCCTAATGTCTGTGCACATCTAAAACCACGTTCTCCAGTTGGCTTTTATGTATAAAATGGATAACGCTGTCTCCTTTCTTTATTTCCTCCCCTGAATTATTCTTTGACTTTAAGGATTACAGCTATTACGTAATGAAAATAATTTGTTTTTTGGGATATCTGACCATAAGTAGCAGGGATCAGCCGCCACTGATTCTTGAGATCTTAGTAAAATAAAACTTATAAAAAGGAGAGGATATCTGGAGAATCAGAGTGGAAAACAAGTTTTAACCTAATAGTAGGATCTTTGGCACAATACAGTCAAGAATTAGGAATGTTAAAATGAGGACTTGTAACCATAGAAACACCAGATTCTAATCTAGAACTAATTGGAATTTCAGTAATGATCCCTTCACTTAGTTCCATGCTCTTAGATTTAATAGACAATTACAGAGTCTTAGATTCAAGGGAAGGACAGACCATACATGGTTCTCTGTGTTGTGTTTTATAACTTTTCACTAAACTCAATGTAAAAACATAATACTGAGTATTTTACTGTTCAATTATGCTTCCAACTCTTAATATATTTCCTATAGCCAATGTTGTTCTTAAAACATATATCATAATATTATCTTTTTTGTTGTTGTTAGGCCTCATTCGAGAATATTCTTTCCATTGATTTTTTTTTTTTCGTAGAGAGAGTTGAAGGGAGAGGAAGAGACAGAGATAAAGAAACATCAGTGTGAGAGACACATGGATGGTTGCCTCCTGCACGCGCCCTAACCTAGGCCAGGGATCAAGCCTGCAACTGAGGTACTACCCTTGATAGAAATCCATCCCCAAACCCTTCATTCTGAGGATCAATGCTCTAACCACTGAGACAAACTGGCTAAGGCCATAATATTATCTTTTTAAAAAATATATCAAAGATGAAGGGAGAGGAAGTAAGAGAAACATCAATGAGAGAATCAGTGATTGGCTGCCTCTTGCACGCCCCCTACTGGGGATGGGGCCTGAAATCCGGGCATGTGCACTGACCTGGAATCCATCCGTAATCTCTTGGTTCATAGGTCGATGCTCAATCACTGAGTCATGCTGGCCAGGCAGTTATAATATTATCTTATCAAACTATTGAATTTGGTCTGATTTCATGGTGGGGAGAGTGAATTTATTTCATTTTAAATATTTTGAATGTAAGTTTCATATTTGGCATACCTTTCTATAACCCAAATACTGCTGTCACTATTTGGCAAGAAGCCTCTTTTGTTTAAGTTAGTATAAAAATGTGTTACTGACCACCAGGTGAGCGGCTGCTTTGTGGGGCTACTTTGAAGAGCTGCTTTGTTTGATAGCTCCTTGGTAGCAATAAAGTCTCTCTTATATGCCTGCAACTTCTCATGTCCTCTCTGTTTAATACCCGGCGTCTGAGGACCTGTGCTCCCACAGTTGGCCTAGTTGAGCAGGATCAAGGGGCTCTGCTCTGGGTATTAGCAGGAGACAACCAACTGATGTGTTTCTCACACTGACATTTCTGTCTGTCTTTCCCTCTCTCCTCCACTCTCTCTAAAAATCAATGGAAAATATCCTTGGGTGAGAATTAAAAGAAAAAAAAAACAAACAGGAAGAATTTTAGCTATAGTGAGGATTACTATATGTAATAGACTAATACATTTTATTTAGATCACCAACCCATGGAATTGATACAAATTATGTCTATAGCTTTTGCACATTTCTTCAAGAAAGTAAAACTGGGAGTGTATTTCTGTTCCATCTACTTATCATGAATTCTAGAACATCTAGAAAAGATTCCTCTGGAAATATTTCACTTACATATGTCACCTACACCTCAAGTTAGAGTCAAGGAGCAGACACTGAAATATGGGCATGCTTAAAATAGGACTGCATTCTCAAACTACAATAGTAGCTTATTCTGTGACTATCTAAAAAAGGCAACAATATCATTATGTACTAAGGTGATGCATACACCATAGCCATTGGTTATGTGCCATGTGCAAGTTCACAATAAAATTTTTTTAATTACTATGGGATAACTTACTCAATACGGGGGCAGTAAAGGAACCAGACATTTTAAATATCATGTGAATGAATATGAAGTACCTTGTCTCATAAAATCTTTTAACCAAACTGTTCTTCTTTCACTAACAAAGTCAATTCCACTTAGAGCATGCAATGAAAATTGTATATTGTGCCCAGAAAGGAAATGAGAGATTTTATAACACAATTTTATTTTTTTGATTATTCAAAGAAACAATTTTAACATAAAGTGTTGTCCAGAGGGCATCTGGAAAATACAATATTTTAAAGACTTAGAGGACATAAAAACAAAAATAATACAAACCTATTTTTTAACATAACTCGATACTGTATAAAACCATGAAAGATGAATATTCTAGAGATTTGTGCATGGACATAAACTTTGTTCTAGGGTATGAGAAAAGAATAATAATATGCTGAGTGATCTGATAGATCAGTATCTTCCGAATACATAGCAGGAATATACAGACAACACAAAGCAAGAAACAAAAAAGCAAACAATTTTAGCTATAGATGTAGATACTATGGAATATAAAAACACTATGGTGATAATTAAATAAATATATAGATATTAGCATGAGGTTTCAATTAAACATCATGGATTAAACAAATGTTTCTGGTTTTTTTTCTAAATTCCCACTGGAACAATACTTATTTAAAATATATTAAGCAACATGGACAAAAACAACAAAAAAAAAGACTATGACAAAATGTCAACAGATAAAAGATAAGAAGCAAAGTTAAAAAATTATTTGTAGAGGAGAATTTTTTCCTGTTTGTTTGAAACTTTTGTTCTTCAAAACATATACATGCTATCATTTTATAATAATACAGATCCATTTTTAAAAAACGGTAAAGAGTAAACTATGATATGACTAGAAAAAAACTGAAAATGCCTGGCTACTAACTTTCAGACAAACATGTAGGTTTATAAAATATGGCTGAATGAAGTAAAGTGAGAAAAGGCAGAAGTTTTGAGTTGTGTGTCCTTGATGCTAAAAAAGCCAGATAGAGACTAATTTAGTTAGTATAGGACAGATGAAAGACAGATGATTGTGTAAAGGTAGAAATTTTTATTTGTTTACTTTAAAAATGATTTCATTGATTTGATTTTATTTTTGTCAATCCTCACCTAATGATATTTTTTTCCATTGATATTTTAGAGAGAGAGTGGAAGACAGGAAGAGAGGGAGGAACATCAATGTGAGAGAGACATATCCACTGGTTGTCTCCCCCATGCAACTGACCAGAGCTGTGGATCAAACTGTAACCTAGGTACATACCCTTCACCAGGAATCAAACCTGTGATCCTGTGGTCTGCAGGCTGAAACTCTAAAAAGCCAGGGCTGTTTTATTTATTTTAGAGAGAGGGAGGGAGAGGGAGAAAGAGAAACATATGAGAAACACAGATCAGGATGCCTCCTGCACAACTCCTACACTAAATCGTGCCCACAACCCAGCCATGTGCCTTGATGGGGGAATCCAACTGGCAACCTCTTGGTACATGGGATATCACTCAACCAACTGGGCCACATAGGTCAGGGTAAAGGTATATTTTCAGAATAATATAATCAATTCAGTTTATCTTCTAAGAAAATCCTATATAATAAAGAGCTAATATGCTAATTAGACCAAACAGCAGAATGTCTGGACGACCTTCCAGATGAAGCCGGGGCTGTGAGGGCCGAGCCCCTTGCATGAATTTTGTGCATTGGGCCTCTAGTATATAATATTACTGTAAAGTTACAATGCATTACGTTTATGAGTCTGATGATCACTAAATAGAGAGGATTTGAATGACTTTTCATTGGTTGAGAGGAATCTGGTCTCAAAGAATATTTCTTCAGTTAATGATTTTAGTGTATTGAGATAACATAATATGTAAGAAATCATTAAACTAGCAGGTCTGAGTTGGCCTAAACCCTGCACATTCCCAAGAAAGGCTATTTTTTCAGGAATGGCAGACACTCCCTGGAGCTCTCCCCTAGTCCCTCCCCGGCCCTAATCATGCACTGGTGGGGTCCCTTGGCCTGGCCTGTACCCTCTTGCAATCCAGGACCCCTCAGGGGATGTGGGAGAGCCGGTTTCAGACCCATCCCCTCAGGCCAGGCCAAGGGACCACACTGGTGCACGAATTCATACACCAGGCCTCTAATCTACTATAAATTCTTTTTAACTTTAATTATTTTGTTATTTTACATATGGGTAGCCTACTTGGAGTATAAAATTCTGTCGCTGGAGTAGGAGTGACCAATGGGCTCTACCCACTTAATTTTGATGCCTTCTAAACCATTAACTCACCAATCTTCCAGGGAAGATGTAATCCTGAGTTTTGCTATGAGCCATGATAAGTAATCTGTACTGCACTGGAGAAAATATTAACCTTTCCAGCTGGTTTCAGGACAGCCAATCTAGCGAAATCTCACTTTTGCTACAAGTAAGGTAAAATTGGGAGCAACCAGTACCAAAAACAAATAAATATACATCTGTTATAGCTAACCATAGAGCTTTTTCAAAGACTGACCAAAATAAGGTATATGAAAAGGTCTTTTTAAAATCAACAAAAATGTTATATTATTAGGCATTTATGTCTTAAAGCAATTGTCAACTTGCTCAATTGGTTTATTTCACTCACATCTGACTCCCTCTTTTGCTACATAATGAAGAATCATCTGAGATTTGTGTCTGGCTGATGTTCCAGTGACTAGGGAAAGGATTTTCTGAATAATATCCTGCTTAACAAGGTAGCACAAAATCTGCTATGAGGTTTCCCAAAGTCAGTGTCAATAAATTCCTCTTGAGGAGGGTGCTATCACATAGCTGGAATGGACCACACTCCCAAAGGAATTTCTAATTTGAAAAATAATTAGAACAGATTCTTCCTGACTAATGAGCCTATGTTTTCAAGGTTGAGCACAGAGTGTGGGGAGACCAAATTTTCTTGTGTATAAACAAAGCTGCATCTGCTGTACTCATTAACTGAACACCCGTCTCTAATACGTAATTGATGTTTTATATTTTTGTCTTTGAGCTGTTGTTTCTGCCACGCATGTCCTGCTCCTTGCTGTATTGTCTGGTCCTTCATCCTCCTGTTACAGTAATAAGAAGCTAGCCTGCAGAGAAAGCATCGAGTCTTTACCTTCCTGCCGCCCTGTAAAAAGTCAGTTTGTATGAAAATATATGTTACATGTAGAAAAAGATTACCACAACCTGTTGAAAACATACCTTGAAAATAATTTTCCAAATAAAATAGTAGTTTGGAAAATAAAGACTTTATGTCCTCTATAAATCACCTTCTCTTTTCTCTTTCCTCACCTTATGTCTCACGTAGGTGAAAATGTCTCTTAGCATTGTGGGAAGTAGAGTTCAGCCCACCTTCTTCAACAGAGAAATATAAAGATACCTCTTATAAAGATGGAGAGGAAAGTATTGGCGTGATTAAAAATGTAGAGAGCAACAAAACATTCATCTGACCTTCCTCCTTTCCCCCTTATATGTTCTCCTGCATTTTTTCTCTCCATTCTATTTGCAATTCACAGTAGTTAACATAAAATGCAGGTATTATTGTGGGAGACACAGAGACTACTACCAGTGAATAAATATGATCATGGATTATTTACATCAACAAGGACTATCCTATTTAAACGAAGAGTAGCCTAAGGAGAAAAAAATCAACTTTCTTCAACATGATCATATAAAATTAAAAAAACAGTGTTAATGTAACTGATTTTAGATTTCTGTTTAATATTCTGTGATAAATTTAGAATCTCATTTTGCTTCCAAAAAATAATTCCATCTTTTAATTTTCATCATATTTATTCATTCAACAATAATTTGAGTATTGTGTCTTCTAGGTCCTAGACCCTCTTTTAGGTACTAAGGATACTGCATTTAGCAAAACAGACAGAAAACTCTGTCATGGTAGAATTTATTTTCTAATGGAAAAGTTCAGATAACATGCCAAACGAACTGACATATTAAATAATATACTTGAAAGTAACAAGTGCTTTGGAGAGAAAGAAAGCACATTTATGTGCTAGAGCAGTGGTTCTCAACCTTCCTATTGCCACGACCCCTTAATACAGTTCCTCATATTGTGGTGATCCCCAACCATAAAATTATTTTCGTTGCTACTTCATAACTGTAATTTTGCTACTGTTATGAATTGTAATGTAAATATCTGATATGCAGAGATGTATTTTCATTGTTACAAATTGAACATAATTAAAGCATAGTGATTAATCACAAAAATAATATGTAAATATATGTATTTTCTGATGGTCTTAAGACAACCCCTGTGAAAGGGTCGTTCGACCCCCAGGTTGAGAACCACTGTGCTAGAGGGAGCAAGATGACCTGAGGTAGGACAAGTGAGGGAGCTCACCAAGGTGGGCTTTGTAAACCCATCATTATAACTCTGATTTTTAATCTGAATGAAATGAAACAGCTTTTGGGCTGTTAACAAAATGTGTAACGTTATCCCAATTGAGAATTCATAAAAGATCACTGTGAAATCATAAAACAAAATTATTTATAACCTCAATTTCTTTTTTCCTTTTTGAAGCCTCAGAAATTATTCTTTATGCTGTTAAATTGAAAGTTATGGAATAGGCCAGCAAACCAATCTACAATCAGTAGAGGAAAAGGATAGGTCCAAGAACAACAACAACAAAAACAATTGAGGCAAGCAAGCCATTTAGAAAAAATGTTCCAGAGATAAAGAAACTGCTGAGAAAATAAAACCCTCGTGTAATTATTCCATCTTTGTTTCCTTCCTAAAGAGGACTCCTTTATTTCCCATTCCAAACTTTCACCTCAATCATCACCCTGGTGGCCTCCTTGAAGACACTTGCTATCAGGAACATTCAATGGTCATGCCACATTGGAGACACATTATCTCCTCGCCCAAATTATCTGCTTCACCCAAATTTACTTCAATTTATTACAGTACCCTTTGATGCAGTAATTTTCCTACACTGGTATTTTAGAGACTTCTGTCACTTCAAGTCCACAAATATTCTGAAGTATATATTGTACATCTAGCTGTTCATAAATGGTCTCCAAAGCAAAAGCATTCTTAAGAAGGCACAATCTAAATTTCTAATATCTAGGATAAAAACATACAATTATATTTTCAACCCTTCAAAAATACTTTGTAGGAAATAAAACCATTATATAAATTAACCAATTAGAAAAGCTTTAATGGATAGCTTAATGTATCTACATGTAATCACTGTCCTGGAATACTAGACTTGAAAATGGTGCACTCCCAGCTTTTTAGGAGTGCCAGCTAGACCACCAACTTACACCATACACAAAAATAAACTCAAAATGGATAAAGAACTAAAACATAATATGGGAAACCATAAAAATATTAGAGGAATCCACAGGCAGCAAAATCTCAGACATATGCCTAAGCAATATCTTCACCAAAACAGCTCCTAGGGTAATGGAAACTAAGGAGAAAATAAAATAATGGGACTACATCAAAATAAAAAGCGTCTGTACAGCAAAAGAAACCATCAATAAAACAAGAAAGCCCACTGCATGGGAGAACATATTTGTCAATGTTATCACCGACAAGGGTTTAATCTTCAACATTTACAGGGAACTCATACAACTTAACAAAAGGAAGATAAACAACCCAATCAAAAAATGGGCAATGGACCTAAATAGATACTTTTCGAAAGAGGACATAAGGAAGGCCAACAGATATATGAAAACATGCTCAAAGTCACTAATCATCTGAGAGATGCAAGTCAAAACGACAATGAGGAACCATCTCACACCTGTCAGAATGGCCATCATCAGTGAATCAACAAACCACAAGTGCTGGCAAGGATGCGGAGAAAAAGAAACCCTCCTTCACTGCTGGTGGGAATGCAGACTGGTAGATTTGGAAATAGCCTAAATGCCCATCAGCAGATGAGTTGATTAAAAAACGGTGGTACATCTACACAATACTACACTGCGGTAAAAAAGAATTCTAACCATTTGCAACAGCATGGATGGAACTGGAGAGCATTATGCTAAGCGAAATAAGCCAGTCAGAGAAAGATAAATATCACTCATTTGTGGAATATAATAACAAACATAAACTGATGAACAAAAACATATCCAGAGACAGAGAAGCATCAGACTGTCAAACAACAGAGGGAAGGCAGGGGAGGGTGGTGGTAAGGGGGAGAGATCAACCAAAGGACTTGTACGCATGCATATAAGCCTAACCAATGGACACAGACACCAGGGGGTGAGGGCGTGGGGGGGCAATGGGAGGATAGGACACATATATAATCCTATATAATAAAGAGCTAATATACTAATTAGACCAGATGGCAGAACTACCTTCCAGAACAACCTTCTGGAAGGACCAGTGGGCAAGGGATGTGGCCACGAGGGCCAAGGCAGCTGGGGCTGTGAAGGCTGACTCTTGCACGAATTTCGTGCTTTGAGCCTCTAGTACCTTAATAAAGAAAAATTTTTTTTTAAAGATTAACATTAGAAGCGACTAAGGATCTTTTATCAACACACACACACAAAAAGAAAAGACAATAGACAAAAATATAGAGCAGAGAGATATAGGCAGAGATAGAAACACATATGTTTAGTATCTTCCTTCTTTACACTTCCAGAGGACTCACAGAAGGAAACAGGGAGTTGTTCGGGGAAAGACTGATCATGAATAAAACTAAAAATATGGGTTAAAGATAGAACAAGTTCCAGGAGGCATTAGATAGCTTAAAGAGTCTTATGGATTGAATTGTCCTCTAAACTCGGAAGTTAAAGTGCAAACTCCAAATGTTACTGTTTTTAGATGGAGACAGGGGCCTTTAAGACAGTTACTAAGGTTAAGTGAGAACATAAGTGTGGGGCCCTAACCCAATAGGACTGGTATCCTTATAGATGAAGAGACACCAGGGACACGTGCCTACACAGAGAAAAGACCACATGAGAACACAGAGAAGGTGACTGTCTGCAAGCCAAGAAGAGAGAAACCCAAAATTTCTCTACAAGGTCAGTGGCATTTTCCTATGGAAATCTTAGTTGACTAAAGATAGACAGGACTTCAGTGAATAAGATTAGAGCAAGAATGTGGAAGAAGACTTAGAAATGGGGATTGGCTAGTCTTATCTCTGGCGAGACTAGCAGGTGTCAAATTATAAAGATGGTCCATGAGTAATTTTGGGCTAAAGCTTGAGAAAAGTCAGGCCTAAACAACATTACAAAAAAGAGTACTAGTTACTTGCCCCACAAATTCTCTTATTAAAACTCTAACCCCCAATGGGAGGATATTAGGAGATGGGAACTTTAAGAGGTAACCAGATTTAGAAGAGGTCATAGGGCGAAGCCCCATGATAAGATTAGTGCCCTCTAAGGAGCAAAAAGGATTTCTCTCTTGACCACATAAGACAATTAAAAGCCATTAATTGGAACCTCACTAACCAGATATGATGGCATCTTCATCTTGGACTTCTAGCCCTCCAGAAGTCCAAGAAATAAAAATTTAAGGCTACCCAATCTATGGCATTGTTGTTATAGCATCCCAAAACTGCCCCACTTGTGTAACTAAGACACAACTGTATCTAAAAATGATTTAAAAAATTTAACAATATATTGTTCCAGATAAATTGTGTCCAGTGAGATTTAACTGTACATAATAAATGTAGATTCTCCAATTATGAAGCATAAAAAATACTTATCACAAAATTCCAATTCTTTATTATCTTTGTAACAACTAAGCAAATTAATATATCTATACACAATAAACAGTGTGATTAATATTTTGAAAAGTTACAAATAAGAATTAACACTCAGCCAAAAAAAACCACATTCGAATCATTTGGTCAAACTCTTCCATTTTACAGATAATAAAAATGAATTTGACATGAAATAAAAGGTTAAGGGATTCACTTAAGATTGTGTGGCAGTGCAGTGGTTAGAACTTAACTGGACACAAGAATCAAGAACTTCGAAGGGGGAAAGAGGCATGAAGGGAGAAAACCAAGATGGCAGCATAGGTAAACACCGGAGTTAGCTGCCTCGAACAACCACTTCAAAATACAACCAAAAGACGCACGGACATCGCCCAGAACCACAGGAAGACTGGCTGAGGGGAAATACTTCAACTAGAAGGAAAGAGAACAGCATACGAGACTCAGAGGAGGCGCAGTGCGGAAAATACAAAGATGTGGAGGTACGCGCGGAGCGGGCTGGTAGCTGAGGGAGTGGTTGGTGTTTTCAATCGGGAGGGAGGCTGAGATTCTGAGCTCCAGTTCCGGGCGAGTCTCTGGGGACCCAGACTCAAACGGGAGAAACAGGACTGTCTGACATCGGTCGGAACGCGAGGGCAGCTTTCTCTCCGAGGTTTGCAGCGGTTGCTGGGACTCTGAGAGGCAGAGCCTCTGGGGACGGGACTGAGAGCAGCCATCA
>NW_006285040.1:96518-102432 GCF_000327345.1 Myotis davidii
AAAAAAAAAAACTTAACTGGGCTTATGCTTCCCATATCAGTGCTCTGCTGAAGGCTCCATAAACACACACAAGTATTTCAACAATTCTTACTTAAATGCCAAGTAGATGGATTTCAGAGATTAAATTTTATAAACTGTGGATTCTGTCTTTCTTTTAAAGACTAGAGGACTGGTGCATGACATTCATGCACTGGGGGTTGGTGCCCTCAGCCCAGCCTGCACCCTCTCGCAGTCTGGGATCCCTTGCGGTATGACTGCCTGCCGCTGCTGAGCTTGCCAGCTATGAGCCCGGCTCTGCCTGAGCGCACTGACCACCAGGGGGCAGCTCCTGTGTTGAGCATCTACCCCCTGGTGGTCAGTGAACATCATAGCAACCAGTTTTTCCACTGTTCAGTCGATTTGCATATTAGGGTTTTATTATATAGGAGATTTGAAACCCAGACATTTACCTGATGGGACACAACATCATAGGTCAATTTCCTGGAGATACACAGCCAGAACTGAAGTCTGTTGACTTAGAGCCTTTTAGCTAACAAATTGCCTGGTGCCCAAGGCAATGGTATAGCAAAGACAAGGTGGTCAAAGCAGCCAAATAATAAGATGCATTATCTGTAGATAAATTAAGGACAATAATAAAACTGACTACAATTTTATCTATTTTAATTATCCCCATGGACCATTAATTCTAAACAATTTCAATGAAAAACACTTCTCCCACGAAAAAAATATTATGCAACAACATCCTAAATAATTGTTGAGAATACTGTTTTGATTTAATAATGGGTACCTAACCTTCAAACTTGCACATATTTTTTATATTTTTATAAATATTTTCTCTACATGGAAGTTAATGAGTTTCCTGATAAACCTGGACTCATTTTATGTATGGAGAAACAATTTAGACTATGTTCAGCTATTAAAAAAGTAAAAATGTGTTTTGTTTAACAAAGCACCTCAAAGATAACCTGCATATGTTCAGCCCTGCTTTTAAATTGGCTTTCATTATATAACTAGAGGCCCAGCGCATGAAATTCATGCATGGGTAGGGTCCCCAGGCCTGGCCAGCAATCAGTGCCTATTGGGGCCTTCTGGCTGCTGTCTGGGGCCTCCCTTCTCTGGCTGCCAGCTGCCGGCCTGGGCCTTCCTTCATTCCAC
Organism: Myotis davidii; assembly: GCF_000327345.1. Lineage (NCBI taxonomy): Eukaryota > Metazoa > Chordata > Mammalia > Chiroptera > Vespertilionidae > Myotis > Myotis davidii. The sequence continues at coordinate 97,674 of NW_006285040.1, forward strand.
GCCACTCCCGGTGGTCAGCGCATGTCCTAGCGAGCAATATAACTCCTGGTCAAACACCCGTGGGGACACTTTCCATATTAGCCTTTTATATACATAGATAAGGTGATAGTTGGGAAGGCAAATTCAACAAACCTTTCAGCATACACTTTTAGGGACAGAAAAAATTTATTATAAAGTACTGAAAAATACTCAAAATGTTTCAACTAGCTAATGTTCAATCATGAAATTTTCAAGTCATTTTTTTGTAACTACCATTGAAATAATTGACTCAAAGAATGTTTATTAATAGTCAAAAGCATTAGATGAAATGTTAGTTGGGAGGAATAAAGAGACTACCAGCTAAAACCAATGATCAATGTTTTATGTACACTATAAGTGAATTCTTATATTTTTAACAAATGTGTATGTAATTAGTATATGGGAAGGCATACAATATATTAACTATGGTTACCACCTAGTGGAATATTGGTGGATAACTTCCCCCTTTATTATTTTTATTTATTTATGTTTATAACTATTCTGCAATAAGAATGTATAATGGTTTGATTAGAGTCAAAATGAAAATGAGAAAACAAGAGCATAGGGTTTTATATTCCAAGGCTCAGAAAAAGTGGAGCTAACATGTACTGAGCATTTCTTAGTATCAGACATTGTACCAGAAACTTTAGATATATTTCATGTGATCCTTATGGCAATACCATGAGATTCATACCATTATTTCCATAAAAGAAATTCCTCAGTGTCATACTGTGAGCAAATAATACATTGGGATTTAAGTTTATATCTGTATGGTTTGAATCTCATTGTGTTTTGAAATGCTGTGCTGACACTCCTCTTTTTCCCTTACATTTAACACAAACAGGCTTATGCATAGGTTGAACAGGAAGAGTTCAAGTCACTTGTTCTGGCTGTTTGTTGATCTGGAAAACTGGGTCACTTCACTTTCCACTCTGCACTATGGTTCTCAATAAACTTGAACAAAATTGCCACCCACCTGACAAATAAGTATCACTTAAATGAGATTGCTAAACCTTATCCCACTATTTTAGGGCAAACACACACTTGGGATTATTTATAACTCTCTCAGCCCTGCTGGCACTCTGCAGCTGCATTCTACACAGCTGCAGTTTCTAAGTGAGTTGGACTGCAAAACTCCTCTCCTTCCCACAAAACATGGCACCTGGTTCCCCAAAGGTCCACTCACTGCTTCACCACCCTTCCTTTGGATACAGAGCACCTAGATCACATCTCATTTGTCACCATGGTGCTCCACAGAAAAAGTGGTGTTCATTTTACATAAACATAAGAGGAAAGGACCACTGCATGACACCAGGAGTGTTATTACAGAAAGAACGCAGTTTGCTTCTATTTATTTTTAATGTGGCTGTTGATCTGTCTTACAAACACAGCATCCTTCCAAGATTTCTGTGACATAGACCTTCCAAAGAGCAATAACTTTATTTCATCGAGTCTACCAAAATAAAGGTAAGGACTGGATAATGGAGATCCAGAAGTAAGCCCTCTACTGACAGAAATTGACTACAAAAGCTAAAATTTAATAGGAGATGTATCCTGATTTGAGGATTTATTTGAGAATCTCTATAATATCTCCCTGGTCCTTTAGCATGTAATAAATACAAGTCTTTTGAAATTCAAATACGTCTAGTTAACATCTATCAGTGTACATTACTACAAATTTTTTTTGTGTGTGTGAAGAGAACTTTTAAGACTTACTCTCTTAACAGCTTTGAAATATACACTACAGTACTGTAAAATTCATAATAAATCTAATATCTTTCACTCTATACAACAAAAAGAGATCATTTCATTAACAATGAACATTTTTAACATACAAACACATTTCTAACCGTTTAGTTTCTTAGCTCTATACTTTTCTGGGGGACTGAGGACGGGTGAATCTACCCACCTCTCACAAACCTCCTACCAGAATTTTAGTCTCATCATTTTCCCTATCAAGGTAGATCCCTGATTAGTCCATGCCCTTCCAGTCTTACCCTTTTCCAAACCAGAGTGGTTTCTAAAATATCTGCCTGTAAACATTCTTTTACCCACCACACAGACCCCAGTTATTCAGTATGACATATATGGTCCTTTATGATTTCATCCTTCCCAAGTTTTCACCGTTAACTACTACTCCTCAGCCTTTACTCTGCATTTAAATTATCCCAAACCACTTCTATTTTCCTGGAAAAAATATAGGTTCTGCCTCATATCTCAAATTATTTCCTTCCACTCACACTTCTGCAGCTTTCCCTTATCCATAGACATAAAACTGAGTATAATGATTCTATCATTACTAAAAATGTTATTGCATTAGTGTATGTAATGATTCCCCCTCTGTCTCACATGAAAGAAGCTGCCCTAAACAGTGTACTATTAATATATATGGACTGCAAAAATCCTCCCCTCCCCACAAGACATGGCACCTGGTTCCCCAAAGGTCCACTCACTGCACCCTTCTTTTGCATATAGAGCAACTAGGTCACACAAGCAGCTTACGTTGAACTACACACAGCTAACTCAATCCTATAAATGCAGAGCCTTGAACTGATGCTTTACAGTATTTGCACATCTTTTTTTAGCTTATATAAACACTGCCTCCTTAAAATGTATACACTGGTAATGTGGGAAACAAATATTGACACAATCAGTTAGCAATGTTAACATCATTAGACTCCAGTTCAAGACTGTTTTGCTCTGTGGCATCCATAAATTAGAGCCTGATCCTTTATCAAAAGGAAAACACTCAGGAAAAAAAATATTTCATAGGCACACACACCATGCAAGCTGAAAGTTTTAAATGGCTACTAGCAACATTTTCATGACTTTGTTTCTAGTCATTCTATATTCCAAACAGACCAGTATAGGAGTTATCAATGTACTGTCAAATAAAGGGTATAACTTAGAATTCAAACACTGGTTTCAAATTTAATAAAACTAATAAGACTTCTGAATTCCCAGTAGCCAAACCAATAACCTAATTGTTATAGTTTCCTTATATTGAATTATCTCTCTTTTTAAACACTAATGTGCTGTTTCCACTCTAAGTAAAATCATGTAATCTAACTCTGAAACTCTCAGGAAATAGGTGCTATGTATACCCAAACTGACAGTAATGGATTTTGATCTCCCGATGAAACAGGCCAACTGAAAGTGTACTTTAGAAGCAAAGTGTTCCCATCTGTGAGGACAGCCTACATTGGGGTTGTAGAGGTGAATTAGACCCAGGCAAATGGGAGCATCTTCTTTAACTGCATACTCCTGATTTTCTTCTATTCTGGTATTTTGCTCATGCTATTCATTCTACTAATTCCACTTCTGTGATTTCAGGGTTGTTAAAGTCATTCATTTTACAAAAAGCAACTCAAATGTCACTTTCATAGCATATGCATCCAACTCTAGCTGGAGAACAAATGTTTCACAACTTTCACAGGATTTGGATCTATATATATGTATATATATATGTACATATATATATATATATATATATTTAAATAAATTATCAAAATTAATTCTACCATTTCTGGTTTCCAGTTTGGCATGTAAGGAATTTAGAAGTAACCACTGTGTCCTAACAATAAGTACAACTTTGAAAAAAATGTAAAATCAACAACTCTTCTTAGATTTATCAGAGAATTGAGGTCAAAGAGTAAATAAATCACTGCCCCCCCCCAAGTTGGAGAGATAAACAGGTAGATACAGAGAATCATAACTTCTTGAGCAGAAATCCAGAGAAGAAACCTTTGCAGGGTCTGATTCCAGGTAGGAAAACCTAATCTGTAAATGATGAAATGTTGGCAGCTCAGTGTGGACTAGCCTAAGAGTTAAAAATTCCAGGGGGACTCAGTCATAAAGAAGCCCCCACACTTTTGTGAGTTTTACCTTCAGGAGCTCAACCAATTTCTCAGTGAATATCTGAGAAAAATCTCCTCATGCTTACATCAGGAGGAGGGGGAAAGGAACTATCTTTAAATGCTGCAGAGTATTTTGTTCTTATAAGGTTAGCCCTCAGGAGAAATTATTCTACCAGAACCTAACCTACTAAGGGTTTGTTAGAGCTTAGTCTACTGTTTCCACTCAGTAAAATCATGTAATCTAACTCTGAAACTCTCTGGAAATAGGTGCTATGTATACCCAAACTGACAGTAATGGATTTTGATCTCCCGATGAAACAGGCCAACTGAAAGTGTACTTTAGAAGCAAAGTGTTCCCATCTGTGAGGACAGCCTACATTGGGGTTGTAGAGGTGAATTAGACCCAGGCAAATGGGAGCATCTTCTTTAACTGCATACTCCTGATTTTCTTCTATTCTGGTATTTTGCTCATGCTATTCATTCTACTAATTCCACTTCTGTGATTTCAGGGTTGTTAAAGTCATTCATTTTACAAAAAGCAACTCAAATGTCACTTTCATAGCATATGCATCCAACTCTAGCTGGAGAACAAATGTTTCACAACTTTCACAGGATTTGGATCTAAGTTTAGCAAATATATCAAAGTATTCTTAGCTAAAATTATAATAAAGTATCTTAGGAAGGCATCACTTTAAAGAATAAGAGACCATCTTTTAGGAAGACTTCTTCCATTGGGAAAGTTTACTATTCTTCAGCTAAGCACCACTGAAGGGAAGGTCAATGCAGGAGCCACCAGCAGATGTGGTTATTACGCGCTTGAAATGAGACTGGTGTCCCAGGTCCAAATGATAATAATAACAATAATATATATATATATATATGTA
>NW_006285040.1:102521-139082 GCF_000327345.1 Myotis davidii
AAAATTAATTCTACCATTTCTGGTTTCCAGTTTGGCATGTAAGGAATTTAGAAGTAACCACTGTGTCCTAACAATAAGTACAACTTTGAAAAAAATGTAAAATCAACAACTCTTCTTAGATTTATCAGAGAATTGAGGTCAAAGAGTAAATAAATCACTGCCCCCCCCCAAGTTGGAGAGATAAACAGGTAGATACAGAGAATCATAACTTCTTGAGCAGAAATCCAGAGAAGAAACCTTTGCAGGGACTGATTCCAGGTAGGAAAACCTAATCTGTAAATGATGAAATGTTGGCAGCTCAGTGTGGACTAGCCTAAGAGTTAAAAATTCCAGGGGGACTCAGTCATAAAGAAGCCCCCACACTTTTGTGAGTTTTACCTTCAGGAGCTCAACCAATTTCTCAGTGAATATCTGAGAAAAATCTCCTCATGCTTACATCAGGAGGAGGGGGAAAGGAACTATCTTTAAATGCTGCAGAGTATTTTGTTCTTATAAGGTTAGCCCTCAGGAGAAATTATTCTACCAGAACCTAACCTACTAAGGGTTTGTTAGAGCTTAGTCTACTTGGAAGGAGAAAAATACCTGACCAGTTAGCTTTAGACTTCCATGTGGGTGAAAGGAACTAATCTAATTCCCAGCTCCTTCTGGCCATCCTGTCCCGCCTAAAGGGGTGAATGTGGGGAAAACTGAGAAGCACTGGTGAAGTCCAGGAATATCACATCATCAAAAGCCTGAGACCTAATAACAGGACCATAGGATACCTTCCTTTTCCAGATACTTTACCACTACATTACTAAAGGCCTAATGATCTCTTACCCACTACATTATGTCCACCATTCAACAAAAAGTTACAGGTATACTTACGGGAAAAAACACACAACACAGTTTAAAGACTGTACAAGACCCGGCCAATGTGGCCTGGTAGTTGAGTATCAACCTATGACCCAGGAGGTCATGTTTTGATTCCAGGTCAGGGCACATACCTGGATTTGTGCTCGATCCCCTGTGTGGAGAGTGCAGGAAACAGCTGATCTATAATTCTCTATCATCATTGGTGTTTCTAGCCTCTCTCCCTCTCCCTTCCATTCTCTGAAATCAATAAAAATATGTCTAAGCCTGAACAAGCATAAGAACTAAAGTCAAAATATGGTAGGTATGTTGTAATTATTCTTAAATTATTATTTTCTTGTTTGTCATCAAAACAATAAAAAATCGGTTAAAGCTAGTTTTTCAGTATGGATGTTTTGCAGAAAAATGGACGTGTTAATAACTTTCTTTTCATCTATTCTTAACAAGTATTCACTATTTCCTGTGTGTGAATTCTTAGGGCTTCAATAAATACAAAAATATAAATAGCATAATAATACTCTAGTTAATGTGAAATGGGCATAAGAAGGAAATGTATTTCCAGGTTAATTGTCTGTTCCAGTCTACTTTAATATCTATCAAGTATCTCCTCCAAGGATGACATATCATGCCAGTCTAGGAAACTATATTCAAGGATGTCAACACTTTTATGTGAGTTACTCCTGAATTACAAAATCATTTTTGGAGATCTATAAAAATTTTAAAATTGGATGCTTATTTTCTACATCTTAAACAAAAGATATTGGAACAAATCTTTCATGTCTTCTTGCTAATGATAAGGAATAAAACAAAAAAATATATGGGGAAGAGGCCACATGTCAGAACAATCCACAGAATTTTCAATGGACTGTCAGCCAGATTTCAACTCAGACTTCTAGAGCTGGTGCACATTTTAGTGCAAAACTACCACCTGAATGACAATTTGATGGCAGCCTGCAGGGACTCCTGATCCCACATCTAGGAATGTATCCCAAGAAACTAGAAACACCAATCAGAAAGGATATATGCACTCCTATGTTCACAGCACCACAATTTACCATAGCTAAGATTTGGAAACAGCCTAAGTGCCCATCAGCAGATGAGTGGATTAAAAAACAGTGGTACATCTACATAATGGAATACTACGCGCCATTAAAAAAGAAGTTCTTACCATTTGCAGCAGCATGGATGGAACTGGAGAGCATTACGCTAAGCGAAATAAGCCAGTCAGAGAAAGATAAATATCACATGATCTCATTCATTTATGGAATATAATGAACAACATAAACTGATGAACAAAAACAGATCCAAAGACAAAAAAGCATCGATTAGACTGTCAAATCTCAGAGGAAAGGTAGGAGATGGTGGGAGTAAGGGGGAGAGATCAACCAAAGGACTTGTATGTATGCATATAAGCCTAACCAATGGACACAGACACCAGGGGGTTGAGGGCATGAGTGGGGGGGTTGAGTGGGGGAGGGAGGGATAAGAACACAGATGTAATACCTTAATCAATAAAGGGGAAAAAAAGATGAGTTCAAATAAGCGAGGTTGCTCTTCCAGTCAATACATCATGTTTCACAACAGCTGTTAAATCCAAAACATCCCAGGGAAACATAAGTCACTTGTCCCACAGTTGGTAAAGAGAAAATGTACATGTTCTACCTCTTAATACCCTCTCCAAAACTCAAGGTCAACTTTTAAACCTTGCTGGGTGTTAAAGTATAGCTATATCTGCTAAAAAATCGCCCAAATTATATAATGCATCTCTTTATAAAGTGAAAAAAAAGCACTGTGAATTTGTAGAGGAAGAAATGTGCTGCCCTGAAACCTAAAGTCTATTTGAAATTGACTTGAAACTCTTGCCAAATAATTCCTGAAGTGAACTGAAATCTGGAAATAGGTATTTATGAAAACTTGGGTATTCATTTAGAAAAGAGGTCTGTTATACTAAGAAAAGCATATGCTCTCACATCCCACACATATACTCTGTAATAGCTTTTATGTTTCATACATAAATTTACAATCTTATTTCCAATAAATCAATTGAACAACACTGGTTAAGGGCCAATTTTATACTGCCTTCTGGTTGCCGTGTTATTCAAAAAGCTCACAAATTTGTGGAAACTCTACAACAGTAAAAGCATTGTATATCAGCATATGACATACAATAAACACTAAGGAAATCTTGGTTAAGGTGAATTCTAGGCAGATAAAGAACATATGAGAAGACCAAGAAATAAAAACATACCTGTTGTATTTGGGAGATAGTGATGTACAAGCCTGTTGGGAATGGAAGATACCTGTTTAGGAAATTAGGTGTAAAGTATAAAGAAAGCACTAAGGTGCATGGGATGGCAAACACTAAATGCCAGAAAAAGCACTATGGACTCACTGTGGAGCAAAGTCTGGCAGCAAAGTATTAAGTAGACTAAAAAGAGATGAAGGAGCCCAAAATGGTTGAGCCAGCTAAAACATCTATTGAGCTGACTCAAGCATATGGTCTAGAATACTATTAATATGAATTAAGAAAATAGATTTGTTGAAACTTTAAGACAAACTGTACACTAGGTGAAAAAAAAGACAGGGATCACAGCCAAATTTACTAAACATGTGTAATCCTACCTTTCATTTGTGTTGCAATAATATGAATATAATCCATAATACATAAAAGTAGTTTTTAATTTTAAGTGACTTATTCAAAGCATTTTATTGAAAAGGTTATGAGTGGTTCATAAAATTTTGTCCCTTCAGGATAAGTGATATATTCATCTCCCTATTATAGAATTCAAAATAGAAGCTAAGGAAGATCATGAAACCTACCATAGTCATAGAATTACTAAGTGGCAAAATTGAAGAGAAATTAAACAGGTCTGTTGATAAAACTCTGCCTGTAACTTTATGCACTGTCTTAAAACAATATTTTGTCAACCTTTTGTAGTACTCTGTGCTTGTTACAACTGAAAGATCACGTGACAGCTATGATAATGTGGGTTTTAAACTTCAGTCTGTCACTAACTGGTTCTGTGACCTTGGGCAAGTCAATAAATCTTGTTGGCTCACAGTTTTCCCATAAAATGAGGATCTTGGGTTACTCAGGTCCCTTTAACAATGAAATTACATGAAAAAATGATATTTACCTTTCAGAACTTCAAAGATTTGTAATTTTCATTTATTCTGGTTTGGGTATACAGAGCAGTAAGAATTTCTTGTTTCTGCAATCTCAACTTTTAGTTACTCAGCTTTGTAGTTATTGATAAGTATTAATTTGCTTTTGAAGAACATTATTTGCCCTGCTCATTTTACCTGTCGAATTTTATTTCAGATATCATTATTTAGAAGAGCTTTGCAGCTATACTTTCAGCATTAATATTCAATCATGAGTTTTCATTGAAGCTCATGATATTATAATAGCAAATCCACTTAATGCATAAACACATTTAGAAAGGATATATTTAGCATGGATTATACTGGCACTCTACAATTAAGGTTCAATGCCTTCCAAAAGATTATAACTAAGAGAATAATGCATAGTGAAGTTGGAAATTATTTTAAATTATGGTTTTTAATTTTAAAATCCCCAATATGCATAAATGCACATATATATAGAAGATATTTTTGCTATTCAACACCTGGTAGTAATCTGAATCACAACTTACACTTGCTTGAGTTTAGCAGTAACTGTTTTCTTAAAATGTTATGCATAAGCTCTCTGGATGACTTCCAAAAGCAAGTACCAAAACTACTTAGATAAGTTAACTAATATGTAAATAAACTACTAAGATAAAAGTAAATCTGTGGCATATAGTGAATAATAAAAGTCAGACATTTCATATGCACTGACTTTTTAAGAATTAAATAAACAGCCCTGCTGGTGTGGCTCAGTGATTGAGAGTCAAACTATGAACCAGGAGGTCAATGTTCCATTCTGGTAAGGACACATGCCTGAGTTGTGGGCTCAATCCCCAGTAGGGGACGTGCAGGAGGCAGCTGTTCAATGATTCTCTCTCATCACTGATGTTTCGTTTCCTCCCTCTCTTCCTCTCCGAAATCAATTTTTAAAAGAAAGAAAAGAAGAATTAAACAAATAAAAACCCATAAATCATAAATTTGGTTGTTTTTCCCAAAATAATAGGAGTAACAAAATTGGATGTTTTCCATAACATGAATATCCAATATGTCTCATATAATATACCAAACAGAGGTTTTTCTTTCTTCTTTCATACATATGTTTTTTTTTAAATATACTTTATTGATTTTTTACAGAGAGGAAGGGAGAGAGATAGAGAGTTAGAAACATCGATGAGAGAAACATCGATCAGCTGCCTCCTGCACATCTCCCACTGGGGATGTGCCCGCAACCCAGGTACATGCCCTTAACCGGAATCAAACCTGGGACCTTTCAGTCCGCAGGCCAACGCTCTATCCACTGAGCCAAACTGGTTTCGGCATACATATATGTTGATAGAATTTTTTTTTAATCTCCCTTTTTGAAATGTGGTAAGCAAAATTGCATAAAATTGAACATATACTTGCACTAATTCAACTCTATGTGTTTCAGAAAGAAATTAACAAAATAAAAATATCAATTTAAAAGTTGTAACTATTTCTCTCAACATAAGCTCAGGCATGAGATAAAAGACAGAAATTTGCTGTTTTTCAAATGTGTATCCCATTGTACACCTCAGCATGAGCATCGCACTGGATTTAATGTAATGGTATAATGTAATCTGAGTGTATAAAGGTATATATTACACATGTTCCATTATAGTAGCCAAATGACTTCATACTTTCGATGAAAACACACACACATCAATCTGTTTCCATAGTGGAGAAATAACTGGCTTTGTTGGAGTGAGTGAAAGTATATATTAATTTTTTTCAATGGTAAATTTGTTAACATGTCATTTTGTTTTTGTCTATTGGACTTATTTTTAGAAGAAAACATATACTAACGTACAACTCAACTAGATTATGTTCTTCAATTAGGCATCCGTGCTTTCCATTGACACTTTATATAGAAATCTGAGCTCATACAGTTGACCTTCTTCCCTAGTTCTTTGCAGTAGTTCCATACAAGTAAAATAACTTTCCTGGTGAATTCTGAAGACAATACATGTTGATCTTAAGACATTAATTCTGCAGGGTACAGGTGCCAGGCTTTCTAGTTTGTTTAGCTAGAGGAGTAAGACATATGGCTCAGATTCTAGGGCAAAGCCACAGACTCTGTGGTTGACTTCAAGTTTCCAGCCTGTGTATGTCAGAGAATTAAAACACTTGTCTATGTCCTGCATTTAGTCCTTTGGGGGCTTCTGAGAAACCATCAGATCTTACTGGGCATCAGGAACTCTGATGAGCAAAACTTTTGCCAGATCATGTGGCTGGGAGAGAATAAGTTTTCTTATTTTCACATAGAAAGACCTGGACAACAGACTGCTGTGTCTCTCCATTACATTAACATCCACACCACCCTTAGTCTTTACTTCTATATATAACTATCTGAAAATTAAACAGTTAGACATCAAGACTCTTCTAAATAACTCATGTATCCAAAGGGAAAACCAAACAAACTACAGATTACTTGAAGTTAACACAAATCTATCTCATATCAAAACATAAGAACACCTTGCTCTATGCATTTATTAAGAAATTGAAATTACTCAATTTGAGGCAATGAGGACCTCTAAAGCCAAACATCTAAACCAGAGTTTAAAAGAGGATTTTTATAGTCCTAACCCGACTCGGCCTCCAAAAGAATTCTGGAACAAAGTTTACTCTCTCTACCGAAGCCCGATCAAAAGAGCTTTGAACTTGGGGATACTAGGCAAAGCTGATGAAGGTGGAAATCATTTATGGAAACAGGTTAGGTTTCTGTACACTAAATGGTGGACTTCAAGACAAGAAAAGTAAAATTTATATAGGAAAAAATATCTATACACATATGTTATAATACACAAATACTATATGAATTTTATGTGTTTATATTTAACTCTTAATATAGCAGGAGCATCAACACGTGAAATATATTTAAATCCAGTCATCTTTGGCACTTTTCTTACTTTTAGTCATGTAAAATCTCAGGCTTTACACATATTTTTCATATTACCAATATAAACGTATTTTTGTTAAGGGAGAAGGGTATAACATTTTGTATTTAGCAATTTGTTAGCTAGATCTATAATTTATAAATATTTAGACATTTAAAAGGTGAACCTCCATTTGTACTCTTGTAGCAGGCCTTGCAAATATGAGTGGCAGGCCTGTTTTTCTTTTTTTAAAATATTTATTGTTGAAAGTATTATATATGTCCTCCTTCTCCCCACCATTGACCTCTTCTAGCTATTTTTCAGTCAAAATCTACTCAGAGAAAGCAAAAATGTGTGTGTTTTGTATGGGCCACAGGTAATATTTTAACTGAAGTAAAAGCTTATCTTATCTACCACCACCATTACGATAAAAAACATAACTGGATATAAAGCTCATAACAGATATAATAAAAAGGCAGAACTCAGTACGTGATCTACATTTTTATTTGAATGTCTACTTTTAGAATTTGTTCATAATGATAGGCTTTATCCTATAATTATGGGTGCAGATGAACTATTTTTAATCTAAAATTTCATTTCTTCCAAAGAAAATTTATATGAATGAAACCTAATATTGGCAAATGGGCTTTATTCAATATAGATTTCTAAAATGAAATATTAATGCTATATATTGTTCATAAAAACAATTTGAATTCTATAAATAGTATTAAAAAAGCAGTTGTTCATCGCTGTAGTGCAATTTTACTGTGATTGCAATATTGGTAATTTTTTATGAAGTTTAAGAAACACTAAAAACTACATAATGTTCTCTATGAAAAAGTATGCTATAGGAATCCATGAATGTATAATGACATGTGTCTATAAAAATAAAGCCATAAAAACAGTCCTTTCCTTTTAAATCAGAACAGGCCCATATGCCAGACATGCCTCAGTCAGAGATTACGGCCTTCTGAGGCACACGTCGAAATAAGATCTGCCCCACAAACTGTTTGACAGTATTTCTTAAGACAACAGAAATCCTTATGGTAAGGATTCCAGCATAGCAACGCCAATCTCAAACAGAGAAAATGTCAAAACATGCAGTATTTAAACAAATATTATATATGCTCAACAACACTGATCCTAGAAATTTCAACTAAACTCATAATTTGGGGAGGAAACAACTTCAAATGAGCTTGGTAAAATCAACTGTTAATGGATATAATGAAAAAAAGACATATGGTTTCTTTTCATCATTACTCATTTGAGAGGTAATCATTTGGCTCCAAATTCAGTGACAAGATGAATATCAAATGCCACTTCAGGACTTTACCTAATCTTGATTCCTCTGTGAAACACAAATGTTATTTTAAGATTTTGGCTATAAATGAATGGCAAATTTTTAATAGTTACTCCATAAATAACACTTTTTTTCTTTAAAATGTTTTTGTGAACTAAAAGTTGGCAATGTTCCACTGTCTAACTGTAGTACCCCCAACTATGTAAAGTAAGAGAGCACAGCATGCCTGGTGCACCTGAACTTTTTCTTTATGTATTTATAGAAAGCCTCTGCAGTAGCTCCTTGCTTAAAAAGAGTTTGGAAGATAATGAATATGTGCCTTGGGAGAGATGGCTTTCTAGCAACATATTTATAGGAAATTCTATAAAATGAATGTGACATGTATAATTACATATAACAAATGAAAAGAAGGACATGAGTAAAACCACACACAGGGACATCTCATATTTGAGATGGTGAAAAGCAGCATGAAGTCCAATGTAGATCTCCATACTTCAGGAGAAGTTGGTTTAATTTTTTTATATCTGGAAAGTGTTTGCTCTCTTCCCCCATCAGCTTCCTAGAGGCTGTGGAAAAACGAGCGCTACGCTTGTGTGAATGTGCACATTGATTACTGTCAGTAGTAGTTTCATTCTTCTATTCCTCTAAAGTTCTGGTAGCGTCTTTATCTTGGAATATTTTAGCTCAAGTAATAACACATGGCTAGAATTTTGTGTATGCCATTATTGTTGGCTATAACGTTTCCTTAAAGTACAAGGATAGGAGATATACTTGTATATTTGGATAAAAGCAAGCAAATGTTTATACACAAAACAAAAACAACCTTGACTTGAATATATTTTTTGATGTAACAGAAATAAAATGAACAAATATCACAAACAAATAATGGCTCATGCCACCCTCATGATTCTGCCTGAGGAGAATCATGCCTCTGACATGAAAGATGCAGCGACATGGTAAAATGGCTTTATGGCTCTTTGACTCATGGTGTTGCCACAGATAACCTACAGGACCCAGGGACAGAGGAAAGTCAAGCACAGAGCAATGTGAACCTTCTGTAAGAGGAAAATATTTCAAAGAATTATGGAAGTTGTTAAAAAGGAAGTGATGATGATATGGGGAAAACAGTGAGCTGAGAAAATATAGTACAGTTTAAAGGAAGTGTGGAACATGTTTGTGTCTATGTTTCTCTGTGTGTGTGTGTACATAGGCATGATATGTGAGTCTCTGTTGTCAGTGTGTTTTCTATGAATCATCTATCCTAGCATCAAACACATATTAAGAACATGTGGCTATGCTGCTTTTGGTAATACCAAATTAGTCTGATACTTAAGTATTTAACTTCGCAGTTAATCTTTGTGGAGAAGTAAAATGGTTATTATTTGCAGATGGCATGATACTATATATAGAGAACCCTAACGATTCCACCAAAAAACTATTCAAACTAATAAATTAATTCAGTAAATAACAAGATCAAAATTAGTACTTAGGAATCAGTTGCATTTTTATACACCAAAAATGAATTATCAGAAAGAGAAATTAAGAAAAAAAATTTATAATTGCATCAAAAAATATCTAGGAAAAATTTAATCAAAGAAACATTAAAGAAATTGAACAAGAAAAAAATGGAAGAACAGGAAGAATTAACATCATTAAAATGTACATAATTACCCAAAGAAATCTATAGATTCAATGCAATCCTATAAAAATACCAATGGCATTTTTCACAGAGCTAGAACAAATAATCCAAAAATTTATAGGGAACCACAAAAGACCCTAAATAGCCAAAGCAATCTTGAGAAAGAACAAAGTTTGAGGTATAACACTATGTGATACTAAACTACACTATAAGCCTATGAGGCCCGGTGCACAAAATTCGTACACTGGGGGCGGGGGGGGGGTCCCCTTAGCCTGGCCTGTGCCCTCTCGCAGTCCAGGGCCCCTTGCTCCTTAACACCGCCTGCAGCAGAGGCAGGAGAGGCTCCCACAACTGCCACTGCACTCACCAACCAGAAGCCTGGCTCGCTGGTCCTTAGCGCTGCTGTGGAGGCAAGAGAGGCTACCGCCACCACCACTGTGCTTGCCAGCAGTGAGCCCCGCTTCTGGCTGAGCAGCAGCTCGACCTGTGGGATCACACTGACCACCAGATGACCATCTTTTTACTGAGTCTTCACACTGTCATTTCTGGCAGTACACATCCTAGGGGTCCCTTTGCATGCCCAAATTTCCTCTTCTTTTAAGAACACCAGTCAGATTAGGTCCCATTCTAATAGCTTCATTTTAACTTAATCTCCAGGGTAGGCAGAAGGAAATAATAAAGATCAAAGCAGAAATAAATGACATAAAGTATATTTTTTAAAAAGTACAAAATATTAATGAAACCAAGAGCTGGTTCTTTGTAAAGAAACAAGATTAACCATCCTTTAGTCAGACTCACCAAGAAACAGAGAGGACCCAAATAAATAAAATCAGAAATGAAAGAGTAAAGTAACTACTATCATCACAGTAATACAAAGGATTATAAGAAAATACTATGAATAATCTGGCCAGCAAGGCTCAGGAGTTGAACATGGACACCAGGAGGGCTGCACTGTTAAAAACATAAGGAATGTCTGAAAAAGGAATGAAAAAGCTGTCACAGCTGGAAAATGAGGTCTTACTTCGACATTTACCAAAGTGATGACTTCTACAGGCCCCCTAAAATTAACTGAATTGTATTTGTAACATTTACCTTGCCTATCTTGCCAGAACATCAAATTCTATTGGTCACACCCATTTGTGGGACAGATTTATTAATGGTTGTGCAGAACAAAGTGGATTCTGATGTCATCTCTATATTTCTACATTGAACAATTAAAATAAAATCAATGAAATATTTGTTTTATATTGCATAGACATTGTGTTTTTTTTTCATGTGAAAAATGAGAGAATGCTTTATTCAAAGTATAAAACCATAAGGAATAAAATAAAAGTGCTAGAAAGTCTTTTTCATTCAATTAAGTGAACTCTCCACTGGAAGATGATACTCTCACTGGCATAACTGGCATAGATTAATGGCAGCACTTTGATGAAACCATTGATACAGGATTGTTCTAGTTTTTAATAAAGTACTGATGCATGAGTACTCTCCCAACATAGCTCTTTTGTAGCACAGTTTATTTTTCCCTGTTTGCATCATTTTTATTTGTTATCCAAATAATAATTCTCTCTGAAGTACTCTTACCTAACAGTATAGATCTAAGATTGCTAATGGATTTTTAATTGTCACAGTTTTTTTTTAAACTTTGTCATTATCTAAAGTTAAGTATTTCTCTATTAATAAGGATTCCCTGACCAGAGAAAGACATTTATGTTATGAATACTTTTATTATGCAAGAAAGTAAGGCCTTCCCAATATTCTGTACAAATAATACTATCAGTAAAGTTTTCTAAGACCTTCAGTTAAAAAAAACCAAGCTTCACTACAACTGTAATCATCAGGATCAGATCAGATCAGATCAAGTGAGAGAAATGTGTTTTCAAGAGCAAAAGCTGATTTTGATTGTTAAGGTAGAAAAACGTCATTTTTTTTCTTTAGTTTAAAATCTGTAAAACATATTTTTCATGTTTTTTCCCCTTTTTATCTCTATCTGTTCAGAAGAAAAATGACTATTGTCAGTAGGTGCTAAGTACCTCAGGAAAAGTAAATCCCTTGACAGAATGTGCATCTGCCGGATAAGGGAAAATGATGAACTCAAGTCTTTTTACAGAGGTTTCCAAAACAAACCAGAGAAAGACATCCAAGATATATTGAATGAGTTTCTGTGAAGATAAGGCCACAGTCCTGTGCTTTAAGGGAATGAAACCTGGTAGAAGCAGACTATAGGTAACAGGATTAACAACAAATTTCATCAATTCCCATTTTAGGGTTCCCAAATACACTGAAAAAGTACTTAAGTGGATTTATTATACTAACATTTAATTTAATAAAATTTCTGTGGTTTGTACTGCTTACAAGGAGAAACATGTACATCAAAGGTGATGATCAGTTGGCAGCATCCAGAATGACACTACGTGACACTATTAATTCAGTTCCTAGAGTTCCCCTGCTATACCAGGCACTAACCCTTTAGTTACTGGATAATGGAGACTTGGGGAATCCCTGGTAGAAAAAAACTGGTAAATATCTACAAATTTCAGTGATTTATTATCAGTGCCTTTTACTTGATTATAGGCCCCACTCCATATTTAATTTTGTGCATATTTGTTCATTCTAATAAATATTGGAACACCCCTACTCTCTTCCCACACCTACCTTCATCATGCCTCATAAATATTTGCTCAGCATTTTTCACCCCTTATCTATTTAATATGCAAATAAATATGCAATGAAGGTAGTGTTTTGAGCCAGAGAAGAGAATCAAAATGTGAATACTCATGTCATAATTCCCATTACACACATACATCTTTAACGTGATTACCGTAATTGTGATAGTTATGCCTGATGGGGTCTTTGCATATAATAGGTGCTGACTGCAGATTTAGGAAGAAATTAACAGAATATAGCCATGCCTGGAAAGAGTTCTTCTAGATATCTCTGCCTCAGTGCTATATTACACTGTTTAATCAGCCATGGGAATAGCCAGATATCAGTCTTGGGAAAGAATTTTTAACAAATCAAATTCCTTTGGACTCGCAGATGTTCACTGCACACATTCAAGTAATGGCACTACCTTTTTCCTTTTTTTAACCCAAACTCCTAGGATGGTAGAGTCAGTGCAAAGCTAGAGGGGTGGAGGTAAGAGTGTACTAAAATCATTCAGTAAACACTCCTCAGTACCTATATGTGCTGACACTAAATCACTCAAAATCCTTTTGAGAAGTAGGTAAGGTAGGAATGTATCAGCACTGGCCAGCAATTGGAGATGCTACCAGCCATGGGCAAACTACGGCCCGCGGGCCAGATCCAGCCCATTTGAAATGAATGAAACTAAAAAAAAAAAAGACCATACCCTTTTATGTAATGATGTTTACTTTGAATTTATATTAGTTCACACAAACACTCCATCCATGCTTTTGATCCGGCCCTCCGGTCCAGTTTAAGAACCCATTGTGGCCCTCGAGTCAAAAAGTTTGCCCACCCCTATAGACAGACAACAGAATTATAATGTAGTAATGTTAAGTACTTTAATAAGGATAAAAGTTTGGGGTATTAGCTCTTTGGGCAAGACAGGAGAATAGCCTATTCAAGGACAGGATAACTAGGAAATGCTTTTTGGAGGTGATGATGCTGAACGGGGTAAGTACCAGCGAGCCCCTCAAAGGGAAGGGGTAAAGGGTGTTCAAGGCAATGACTGTTTCACATAGTTGTAAAGGAAACAGGCTGTGAAGTTATAAAGGGATATGGAGGATCTGAGTCTGAATTCCATAGTTTAATTAAACTATTGGGTCTGGGCATATAACTTTTCTTCTAACAATCTAATTACTCATAGGCAGCCTTGGAGATAATGAGTGAGTGAAAGAGAAAGAGCATTCAGCAGCATGCAAAATTTTGGTGACACATTCAGTGAACTGTAATTATTTCTTATATATATGGAGTGAAAAGATTCAAATGAAGTATGATAATCCAGGCAGAAAAGAGAGTTGAGGGCCAAAAGAATTTGTGGTAGAAATTACTAGTTGTTGCAGGCTGTTATTTCTGGAGGCAGATACTGAGGTAGAGTATAGAGTACAAGATGTTCCTAAGAGATCAAAACTTATTAAAGAAAAAATAAAGCAGGACGGGGTAGAGAAAGAAGTCAGGCTGTGAGGCAAGCCAGTGAAGTATGAGTGCTCTCAAGTAAGCATTGTCTCTGAGAGTTGTAGCAGTTGTAACCAGTGAGATGAAATGGCCTGGTCTTTATCCCTCTGCCCCACTTGGTTATGTGGGAGGCCTCAGGTAATAAGAAACCTCCTTGCAGTTGGACATCAAATCCTTCCTTGAAGGAGACATCTGGTAGGCACATCACTGCATCTACCAAAATAGTGTTCCCTCACAGCCTGTCTTTCTCCTCTTCTGAGTGAATGAAAGAGGGCCCTTCTCGGCTCCCTTGCAGTTGGCTGGGCATCCGATTCTTTGTAGACAATGGAAATCCCCTGTGTGAGTTTTCTGTCCTCATCCTACATTATGTTCACAAAGGAGACTGCATGTTCCAGATGGTGCAGCTGCAGGACAAAGGAGCTTCAATCTGCAGGCTTGGGAGAGAGGCTACAAGGACATGATTTAGAAGAGTTCAAACATAATTAGCAATTGTTACAGGTTCTTAAGGAAGCTGTTGACATGATTAGGTTTGCCTTAAGGGAGATCTATCTAGCTAAAATATGCAAAATTTGTGAAAATGGATGAGGCTGGAAGCAGACAACTTATTAGTAGCTATTTGAATGAGATGATAAGGAAAAGGGAAGAAATGAAAGCTACAGTTAAGGGTTAACTATATACTATTAGATGACAGAATGGATGGAGGACAGAGTATGCAGTCTGAGGTGTGAGGTTGGTGTCATTTATTGTATTTCCATTCGAGTGTCTTGGATAGGACAATAAAGCAGCTAATACTTACTAAATGCTTGTATATCAGCCACTCTGCTCATCACTTTGCATGCACTGTCCCATCTTCTCAACAGTCACTAGGTATCCCTTCTACTTTTCTGGCAGAAACTCCACTTTATTTAGGAACTGGTTTTTCATGTATCTTTAGGGGGGCTTCCCTATCTCCGGGGGGGGAATGTTCATTAGTCTATGCCAATCATTATAATTCTATTTCCATTATCAGTGATTTGTTAGACAGAGTCATATGACAAAACAAACAAAAAAACAAGACAAAGAAGAAAAAGAAAGTCTAGTGAGAGACATCTGTGATCATTTTTCTCATAATTCAAAAAGGGGAAATAAAATAGGGACTGACTTGTTCTGCCTGTGGGCACTGCCATGTGAGGCCCTAATACTAAGAGCTTCTGTATGTTTTTCGGGCCAAAAAGGTAAATTTGGAGAGTAAGATCTCTCACATTATGGAGCCAGAGCTAACCAACTCTGATATAGCCACCCTTGGGACATATTATGCGAGGTAGCACATTTTCCTAATTGTTTAAGTCACTTTTAGTTTATTCAATTGTACCTAAAGACTCCTAATAATATAAATACTTGTATTTCGGTGTTGTTGTCAATGTTTCGAGGAGGTCATAGGAGAAGTAAGGGAATAGCCCAAACTCTCTAAACATAACAGCAAGAACGGGAGATTCTCTCACAGATTTGGGAAGATTAAAATTTTAAATGCAGCCAAAACCGGTTTGGCTCAGTGGATAGAGCGTCGGCCTGCGGACTGAAAGGTCCCAGGTTCGATTCCGGTCAAGGGCATGTACCTGGGTTGCGGGCACATCCCCAATAGATGTGCAGGAGGCAGCTGATCGATGTCTCTCTCTCATCGATGTTTCTAACTATCTCTCTCCCTTCCTCTCTGTAAAAAATCAATAAAATATATTTTAAAAAAATTTAAATGCAAGTATTTAGGAAGAGAATTTCTAAAATTTTTCCTGAGACCTGACCTCAGGCTTGCACAATCCCAAGTTTTCTTCTCATTTGTAAGACATCCATTGTTTTATTGAATTACAGCTTTTGTTTCAAAATCACAGCTTTTTTCCTAACTTCTTCCTATGATCCTTAAATATTTCACTGTTCCACTCAACACTTTAGATAAAGAGTGTCATTAGCTCTGAATGGTTGTTAGTGACTACTGAAGAACCTGGTATAGAAAACTAAACTTTCATTAATGACTGATGTGCAATTTTGTGACATCTAAAGGGTCCTAGGCTCTGCAGATCCCAGGACTGAAATAACTGTTACTGTGGCTAGAGACTTTTCAGGGACTGTATTCTGTTAAACAGAAGACACAACAATCAAATTCCCAGATTGTCTTTTGCTCCACAGTCTCATTAGTGGCTCAGGTGAGACTATTCTTTTCAGCAGATATAAATGTTGATGTTTTTTCCTGCAACAAAACAACCTATAATAGCATAACTTTAAAAAATGCATTTTAATTTTATGGTAGCTATCTAATGAAGGCAAGATATTCATGAAGGGTAAACAAAACTAGAAAAATCATGCATTCCAAACCAAAAAAGAAATCAGAGAATGTTAAGCAAATCTTAACTTTAACTAAATCTTATTTTGCTGAGTTTTCTTTCTTTAGTTGTAAGTTGAGTATGAAAGCATAGAGAACAATAATATCAATACATTTTCTTAGCATGATGCTATAATTCCAAAATGAAACATGGTATTAAATCCCAATTCCTCTACTTAAGATTCAGAACCCATATCTTCTCACCTTTCTCAGACTGTTCTAGAACACTTCTACTCTTGCATCAATGATTTCTCAATTCTTGACGGAATATTACCAACAGCATACAAACAAGCACTAATATATATTTTTTAAGAAAACAAAATCTCTCTGTACCTTGCCCTGAATTATTTTCTTATCACTGCCCATTTCTCTCTTCCCAATTTACTGCAAACTTTCTTGACAAACTTAAGGTCACCTTATTATCTTCTCAAACCACTTCCATCAGGTTTCCATCCTCTCTATTCCAGAGAAAAATCTTGTCAAGGTCACACAAAAAAAATTGTTTAATGGTTACTGACCTTTCATTATCTTAACTGGACCGCTCTGCAGATTTCAGCATAGTTGCTAAACTTTCTTCCTAAAACTCTCTCATGTCTTTCTGTCTGGGACCTTCACACACTTGACTGAGTTATATTGTTAGCTGCTTCAACTCAGTCTCTTATGCAGTTTCCTTTTCTCCCGCTGAACCACCAAATGTCCTGGGATCTCTCATCTGCCTTAAATATGTTTTTTCTCTAGGTGATATTTTTTCAAGCCTATGGCTTAAAATAGTACCTGTTTGCTATGACTTCCACCTCTATTCCTTAAGCTCCTAACTCGCCCTAGAACAACAGACTCATGGGTCCAACACCCAGCTTGATACCATGTCCAAAGATGTTGTAATAAACATTAAAACAGCCAAGACAGAACTTTTGATTTTCCATAGGAACCAACCACCAAGCTAGCTCTTACCTCAGATTAACATTTTTTAAATAAACAACACCATCTAATTTCTTAAGCCAAACTCTTAAAGATGGTCCTTGTTTTCTGTCCATCAGATATCTGCAATTCCAAGTGTACATATCACAATCATCAACATATTATGTACAATTTGCCTTCAAAACATTCTCTAAATCTATCTTCTTGCTCCTCATTTCTACTACGAAAACTATCACTGATTGCCCAGGTTACTAACAGCACCTTAGCTAACTTACTAGTTTCCATTCTTCTCCAAGATAGTTTTGTTTTTACTTATTCACTTCATGGAAGTACATATTATTTATATATTATTTATATGCAATAAGAAGCAACTATCTTAAGGTTATAATTTGATGAGTTTGTCAAACACCCCTTATAATCATCACCCCAATCAACACATGTAATATTTATGTTATCCCCCAATTTTCCTTGTAACTATTTGCATTTTACCCTTCCTCAACTCTCATCCAGGGAACAACTTATATGCACTCTATTACTATAGATTAATTTTACCTGTTCTTAAATTAGATGTATATGGGTTCATATAGTGTCCTCTTTTGTATCCTTGGTAGCACAACATAATGTTTTGAGATTTATCAATGTTGTGTGTCTAAGTAGTTCATTCATTTTATTGTTTGAATATATCACAATTTGTTTAAGAAAATATCAAGACAATTTTATGACTTGAGAGGATAAAAACACTAAGTAGGCCATAATAAATATAAAAACCATCACAATGAACTCCCCCAAATTAATGAACTTTAGAATCCAGACAGATAATGCTAGAAATTCACCAAATAAACCACCCATTCTAAAAATCATATAATCAAGAAGATGTATACTTATAAGCCTTCTCCAATGGGGAAGTCCTAAGGTACAGTAAACAGTTTAAGCATAATTAGTGGACAGTTTTCCAGAAAACTGTGCTTTCTTGAAAGTTAATCACACAAAGGTGACTTAGGTTTAAAATGAAAAAAATCACTAGAAATTCCATACATAAAATTACCAGGTATCTGAGGCATCTGCATTAAAGATGATTTTCTTTTTCTCAAGATAAGGAATGGAAAACTGTCCTAGAATATTTCTAGGTAATGCAATCAGTCAATACTACTGTTGTCAGGAAATCCTACCAGCTTTAGTAAGTTATGTGTGTACTTTTAAAGTCATAGTCTTATAAAGTCATTAAGGAATCATTTCCACCATATGCCTCCAATGAATGTAAAATCATATGACAGGTACCCCAAAAAACCTATTCAGTTATTATTTTAGTTATGCATTAATTTATTTTATGTTGACTGTAACTTAGTCTATACATTTCAATTATGTATAGAAATTGTTGGGTTACTTAGTCTATACATTTCAAATATATCCTGCTGATTGATATTTTATTCACCATTTTTATCATTAGTAATTTTTTGTAGAAATTTCAACTAAATTTGTGGATTTAATTTTATTTAAAGACTTTCAGTTTTTGCTTCATATGTTTATGAGTTATGTACATAAAGATTCATAATTGCTATATTTTCAGGATGAAGTAACACTTTTATCTATATGAAATGCCCCTCTCATCTCTGTTAATATCCCTAGTCCTGAGGACTTCTTTGGTAGTAAAGTATATTTTTCCATCTTATTACTATTAAACTATATCTTTATAGTTAAAATACGTTTTCCGTAGATGACACACAGCTGGATTTAGCTTTTTAGTCTATTATAATATTCTTTGGCTTTTATTTGGAAAATTCAGAGCATTCATAATTAATCTAAT
Source organism: Myotis davidii (assembly GCF_000327345.1). Classification (NCBI taxonomy): domain Eukaryota; kingdom Metazoa; phylum Chordata; class Mammalia; order Chiroptera; family Vespertilionidae; genus Myotis; species Myotis davidii. The sequence continues at coordinate 121,548 of NW_006285040.1, forward strand.
TATTATATGGTTGTTTTTAAGTGTACCATTGGGCTATTTGTTTTCCATTTGTTTCAAATATCTTTTGTTCTTTTTCCTTGAATTATTTTTGACTAAATATTTTCATTATTCAATTTTTCTTTACTATGCTTTTACTAGCAGTCACTTTTAAGTTTATACAGAAGTTCTAAAGTTTGCAATATGCATATTAATTTACCACAGTATCTTTAAGTAATATTATGCCACTTCAGATACAATGGAAGCAAAATTACTAACAGTATACTTCTATTATACCCTCCTTTTCTTTATATTATTATTGCAAACTTTCTACACTAGATGTCATAAACCCCACAAATATATTAATTTTATTTAAACAATGTATTTTAAAGATATGAAAAAATGAGGGAATTTTTTATTTACCACATAGTGACTATTCACATCATTTCATATCTCACTGTGAGTCAAGCCTTCTCTCTGTGTCTGCCTCTCAAATATTGCCACTCATTGTAATAACTGCACTTACTTTGCTTTGGACTGCTAAGCACCACCATCTCATCTTTGTTATTTTGAGGTACAATCCTATTAATTGCTATCAGGCTGCTCAGTTCTCTTAACAGCACAGTCTCATTCCTACACAGGGACAGCTATTGCATTATGTTTAAGGCTTATTTGCAGAATTCTGTCTATATCTGTAGTATACATTTGCCATTTTTTAATACAAAATGGCAAGTCTGGGTTTCTAATTCTTTTATTATATGCTGGTAGCTTGCCAATATCAAGATTCTGGTAGCGATGAATTAGATACGCTTAGATGGCAGGTCCTATTTTGCACCCATAGAACACTATACTTGCACTTTATAGCAATTTCCACAAATATAGTGGGTTAGATGTACAGGGGTGTGAAAAAGTAGGTCCAGAGTGTACCTGAATATTGCAAGTAGATTACAAGAATGAATAAATAATGAAGGCCGGTAACTTAAGCACTTACGAGATTGTACCTCAGTGCACTGTGCCACTGTGACATTCTTTTGCGTTAATAAAGCTATTGTAATTATCATAACCTGCATGTCTTTTTCCATACAAACAACTATAAATCTACTTTTTCCTACCCCTGTTACTGAGTTCCTTAGCATTTTTTACTCTGGTTCCACAAGGATTGAGACTATGTAGACCCATTTACCACTACGAATCTTATGCCTAGTAGTATGCAATAAGAAGCCACTCAATAAATTTCTAATAAAATTGTAGACATGAACATATTGAGCTTGCAGTTCTGGGAAACACAGCTATGGAAAAATAGAACTTTTCAAATATTTACCAAAGAAGAATTTTAGACAGATTAGCTTGAGTTTGACTGCTAGTAAAACAAAAACAAAAACAAGCAGTGATTCACAAATAAGTAGTATTTAGAAAAAAAGAGCCAACTTTCTTTGAAAAAACATGTAGATTTTTGAAGCTAAAATCCTTAGTAGAAAGAACAGTCTTTGTGAGAACTAACTGCAGTTACAACCAGTTAATAAAACTTCTAACCATGTTCAATATTGAAAGCCCTCAATGCTCTAAGACTTAGAGTCTAAGTCACAATTTAGTGACATACAAGCACATTTCTAGAAAAGATATAGATTTTGAGGAAAAATGTGACAGGTATAAGCATAGTATTTTCTCAAACAAATACCAATTTTATGTGCACTGAATAGAAAAGGCAGTCCTGTGAAGAATTATTAGTGAACACTTTTTGGTTTAATGAAATAAGAAATGAAATTTTACTGAAACTAATAATTATTAGAATGCTAAAGTGCCAGTGGCTAAGAAAGTGGTAAGGGTTATTACTTATATTAATATGTTATTTTAATATACATATTTTCAAAAATGCAAAGGAAAATATAAACATTAATTAATTTCAAAGTCTACGATTTTTGTTGTTAATCATGAAAATTAACTAAACTCAGATTTGTTCATCCCATTTTTGTTTCATCTTTCCATTGAGTCTCTCATTTAGTTGACTACCGGTGAAGCTGTAATACTGGTTCCTATTAAGAACACATTTAATGGAAGAAACTGGGGCCTGTAAAAAAACTAAAATCGATGTTTGGCCTAAGTTACGATATGAACACAAATCTCCATTAGCCAAAGGACAGTGATAAATACAACAAGCCCATCAGGGACTCTGAAAATTGGTGACTCAATAGGCTGATTTAAATAGGGATGACTCACATTTCAGTAAATCTTTATTACTGTGAGCAAATCAGGTTGTAACATTTTAGTGTTCTTAGAAGAAATTGGTTATTGATTATAAACAAAAGTCATAGAATTTGATACAAACAATGAAATGAGAAGTTGGGAAGTATCCTTCATGTTAATGGCAGTTGACACTGCCATGGACCTTCTTTTGAAGTAATTCAGATAGACTTTAATGGGATTTTCTCCCACAAGAAACATTTCCAAACTTGAAATTTACAGTGTTCATTCCCTGTGATGTGTGGCAGGATTTATTTTCTGTAGTAATGGCTTTAAGCCTATAGAGTTTCCTTTAGTTTTGGACTTATGACCTCCTTGTTCTAATTTCTTTCTTAGTTTATGATTAAATGGAACAGCACATATAAATCTTCACAATTAACCACTAATTTCTTCTAGGCATTTCTCCTATGCAGTCTCAAAATAATTTTCAGACATTTAGTTTTACATGTGCCAGCAACTTGTCTTTCAAAAACACTAAGCAAAATATATCTTTTGCCCTATCTTTAAATTTCTAATTATAGTTCAGTTTTTCATGACATTTCTTTTTGCATTAGATGTCCCATACCAACTAACAAGAAACATTTTTAGTATTACAACAAAGAGTTGGAAAATATTTTTTAAAATAACTTATTTTTAATGAGTATACAAATGGCTCTATATCTGAAATCTAAATGGGATTCTCCCTTATTACCTTAAAACACAGAAACTATAAATAAAATATAATCTAAAATAAATATCCTTATAGGAAACAATTTATCAAGAAATTGGCTTATATTTATGCTTTAACTACAAATTCTGTGTCAGCTTCAGAAATAATATTACTTTTGGCAGAAATGCATCAATATGAAAATATAACCTGAGCTCAAGTATTTGTTAAATTAAAATGTAGAAATGTGTTAATCCTAATATATAAGAAGCCAGGTGTCGTCAGGACCTAAAGGACAGGGTGGACGATCGAACAGCAGGCTAGGGAGCTGAGGGAGCAGGAGCTGATCAATTGGTGGCAGCGGTGACTGGGAAAGGCTGGAAGGCAGACCTCTTGGTCCCTCCTCCTGGCCCTTAGACTCTAATCCAGTACTTCTCAACCTTCCTAATGCCGCGACCCTTTAAAACAGTTCATGTTGTGGTGACCCCCAACCATAAACTTATTTTCGTTGCTATTTCATAACTGTAATTTTGCTACTGTTATGAATCGTAATGTAAATATCTGATATGCAGGGTGTATTTTTCAGGGGTCGCGACCCACAGGTTGAGAACCACTGCTAATCAATTGGTGGCGGAGGCGGGGCAGAACTGGGGATTGGCTTCCTTAGTAGTCCTGCAGGTTCCATCTCAAGAGGACAGCCAGTGCTGCTGGCCTCATGGAACTCGGCTTTGGGCACTGCGGCCTCTTCCCCTCCCTAGACACACCACAAGGAAGAAAGGATATCGCCAGCAGCGCCAAGGGCGACCAGCTGTGACTGCTCTCTCCATGCTTCCTCCAGGTCACTCCAGCCAGCCCCAACCCGCCCCGCTCCAGATGAAGTGTGATCACTGCACACATATGGAATGTAGTAAAAAAAAAAAAAAAAACATGACCAAGGGCCCGCTTCCATGAGCTCTCAGGAGCCTCCAAGCGCTGGAAACCCTTACTATTTTAGGGGCTTCAGGTGAGCAGGGAACGCGGAGGGGTCAAGAAACCTCCCTCAAGGTCAGGTCCTCAGTCTGATCACCGATCCATCTGTCCTGCCATCTGCCAACAGCCGCCTCCGCAGAGAATGAGAGGACAAAGGGAGAGGGCGTTTCTGCAAACCCCAGAGGGAATCCAGGGTCCCAGGTACTCTGCCCCGCCCACTGACACTTTCGGTTTCTCCCCAGTAAGAGGCGCCACCTGAGAGACCCTGGGCAGGCACCTGGAATAGCCACCTCTCCATGTTTGCCTGTTCGTCTTTGTGTCTGTCTGTGTGTGTCAGGCGGTCCCTGAGTTTGCCTCCACTTCTAGAACTAATCTTCCAGTATAGCGACAACACGCAAACCCTCATCCCTTTCCTATGACAGGATACTTGCCCCCCACAGGCTACACCCATTCCCCCCTCCTCCCTACCCAGTGACCACTGGGTACCCGGAGCAGGTGTAGCATCCTGGGCCCGGACCAGAGCCAGTGCCCACCCATGTGCCTGCCCCTGCACCCAGCTTTGCTCTTCCCCTCGCCGGGTCCCAGTGTCCTAGGGCCTGCTGCCCACCTCTTGCCACTGCCCTAGGTGTCTTCTGGCCTCGAAGTCTTGGTGCTGATTGATCAGATCCTGATTTACCAGAGGGCTGTGCATGCAAAAACGCTCCTAGGCTGGGAGACAAGTAACCAGTATGAACTGCATTCAGGGGCTAGGCAGCCCCTGGGTCAGGCAGCCGAAGAGAGCAACTGCTGTGCACATCTGTGCTGCAGGGCCCGCCGGCCCTTTTGTGTCCATCTGGTGGACCCCAGGGACCAAGAGATGGAAGTACAGTCGCCACCAGGCACCATCATTGACCATGTGCTGCAGACCTGGCATCCCTTTCTCCTCAAGTTCTCCATTCAAGATGCCGATCACCAATGATCCTGCAAGTGGTGGGGCCCTGCTGGACCTGTGGCTGTAGTACAAACACCAACTTTGAGGTGAAGACTCCGATGAGTCCCACAGTGTGGGCCACATCAGCAAGCAGTGGCGGGCAGGGGGGCGGGGTAGAGGGGGGCGGGTACTGCTCCAAGAAGCCCTCATGGATGCAGATGACTTTGGCTTGCAGTTCCCACTGGATCTGGACATGAGAGTGAAGGCTGTACTGCTGGGAGCCCACTTCACATTCCTCATTGACTACATGTTCTTCAAGAAGCAAGGAGGCACTGGGCCCTCTGCTATCACGTTAGACAGCATCTCAGGGAGAGGACCATCACCTCAGCCAGAACTCAAGATGGTCACCTGGCCTGGCCCCTCCTCAGAGGCAGCCCCTTTCCTCCATGTTCACTGCAGAGGAGAGCCAGGGACGCCTAAGAGGCTGGGGCCATGGTGCCCCATCCCTACCCTACTCCCCTGGCCGCCTTCACCTGTGGCTCCCACAGGAGGGTATGTATGAGAGCCCTTCCCCTGCAACCTCACCACTGTCTCCGGCCATCCCTCAGCACACAGGCATATCGGCTTTCAAATTTGCCCTACTCATTTCCTCTCACCCCACTTCCAGGGCCTCTGCTCTGGATGGGGCCTTTAGAATCCAGGGCTCTGGGGTTTTACAACAGAGCTGGGGTGGGAAAGGGTAAACAGCACCAAATATGTCTGATATGCCACCCACCTCTGCCTCAGCTTGACCAATTAGTTCAGCCTCAGAATGTGGCACTCACAGGGGATCCCTACTTCCCCAGCAACGGCTCTCCGGCCTTGGCCCCAGTGCCAACCTCCTCTCCCCCTTGGCCCTCCCAACACCTGGTGCTTGCTACAGCTCTGTGTGCCTTACTTAACCACCCCTTCCTTTCCTGTTCCTACAAATGAGGCTGCATCTTCGTATGTTATATTCATATAAACTTTGTAACGTTTTAGAAACAAACAAAAACCAATGACCAAGAGAATGCTGCAGTCAACGTCCGGAGTCCGGCTCAGGAGAACGGAGAGAAGGGAGAATTCCATAAGTTGGCCGATGACAAGATATTTCTGAATGACTGCCTGGCATGTGACAGTTGTGTGACCGCAGAGGAAGGAGTCCAAGTTTCTCAGCAGAACACCAAGGACTTCTTCCATGTTCTGAACCTTAATAAGAAACGTGACACCTCACAGCACAAGGTGCTGGCAGTGTTCGTGCCTTATTTTGATGTTAAATTCAGCCTGTGTCACTGATGCATCCAGAAGGCTCTGTGACTTCCTCAAAAGCCTCAAAAGCCGTGGGGTGCACTGTCTCCGACATGAAGATAGCTGTGGACTTCAGCATCCTGGAGAGTCAAAAGGAATCTTTGTGTTGGTACTGCCAGCACCATGAGTTCAGGGGCTAGGCAGCCCCTGGGTCAGGCAGCCGAAGAGAGCAACTGCTGTGCACATCTGTGCTGCAGGGCCCGCCGGCCCTTTTGTGTCCATCTGGTGGACCCCAGGGACCAAGAGATGGAAGTACAGTCGCCACCAGGCACCATCATTGACCATGTGCTGCAGACCTGGCATCCCTTTCTCCTCAAGTTCTCCATTCAAGATGCCGATCACCAATGATCCTGCAAGTGGTGGGGCCCTGCTGGACCTGTGGCTGTAGTACAAACACCAACTTTGAGGTGAAGACTCCGATGAGTCCCACAGTGTGGGCCACATCAGCAAGCAGTGGCGGGCAGGGGGGCGGGGTAGAGGGGGGCGGGTACTGCTCCAAGAAGCCCTCATGGATGCAGATGACTTTGGCTTGCAGTTCCCACTGGATCTGGACATGAGAGTGAAGGCTGTACTGCTGGGAGCCACATTCCTCATTGACTACATGTTCTTCAAGAAGCAAGGAGGCACTGGGCCCTCTGCTATCACGTTAGACAGCATCTCAGGGAGAGGACCATCACCTCAGCCAGAACTCAAGATGGTCACCTGGCCTGGCCCCTCCTCAGAGGCAGCCCCTTTCCTCCATGTTCACTGCAGAGGAGAGACAGGGACGCCTAAGAGGCTGGGGCCATGGTGCCCCATCCCTACCCTACTCCCCTGGCCGCCCTCACCTGTGGCTCCCTTAATGGGGGAACTGGGGTCCCTCCAGCTCTGATGAATCTATGGTATCAGTGACTGGGGAGTGGGTGGAAGGCATACCTCTTGGTTCCTTCCCCGGCCGGCAGGCTCCCATTGATCAGGGGATGTCTAACGGGGGAACTGGGGCCCCTCAGGCTCTGATGAATCCGTGGCAGCAGCAACTGGTGAGCAGATGGGCAGAAGGCAGACTGCTTGATCCTTCCTCCTGGCTCTCAAACTCCAATCAATTGGTGGCAGAGGCAGGGTGGAACTGGGGACTGGCTCCCTTAATGGTCCTGCAGGTTCAATCTCCAGAGGACAGGCCAGGCACCAATGGACCAGTGCCGCCAGCATGATCCCGACAGAGCTGCCGGACTCCTGGAACTCGGCCTTGGGCACTGCAGCCACTTACCCTCCCTAGACACTCCACAAAGAAGACAGGATACTGCCAGCAGCGCCAGGGGCAACCAGCAGTGACTGCTGTCCCGTGCTTCCTCCAGGTCACTCGAGCTGGGCCCCCACCCACCACACTCCAGATGAAGTGTGAGCACTGCACACGGAAGGAATATAGTAAAAAACAAAAACCGATGACCAAGAGAATGCTGAAGTCAACGTCTGGAGTCCGGCTCAGGAGAACGGAGAGAAGGGAGAATGCCGTAAGTTGGCCAATGCCAAGATATTTCTGAGTGACTGCCTGGCATGTGACAGTTGTGTGACCGCAGAGGAAGGAGTCCAAGTTTCTCAGCAGAACACCAAGGACTTCTTCCATGTTCTGAACCTTAATAAGAAACGTGACACCTCACAGCACAAGGTGCTGGCAGTGTTCGTGCCTTATTTTGATGTTAAATTCAGCCTGTGTCACTGATGCATCCAGAAGGCTCTGTGACTTCCTCAAAAGCCTCAAAAGCCGTGGGGTGCACTGTCTCCGACATGAAGATAGCTGTGGACTTCAGCATCCTGGAGAGTCAAAAGGAATCTTTGTGTTGGTACTGCCAGCACCATGAGGAAGAGCCCCAGCTACTCATGCTGACCTCCGCCAGCCCCTGCTGGGTCCAATATGCAGAGCGTGTGCTGGGTCACCCCATCACCCCCCCATCTCTGCAGGCCAAGTCTCGCCAGCAGATCATGGGCTCTCTGGTGAAGGATTACTTTGCCAGACGGTAGAACCTGTCCCCAGACAAGATTTTCCACCTCATTGTGGTCCCATGTTATGATAAGAAACTGGAAGTCCTTCAAGAAGATGTTCCCACAGCTTTGTATAGTTCCTGGGGTGCTGACTGCATGTTAACCTCAGGTGAAATTACCCAGATAATGGAGCAAGTGACCTTGCCTGGAATGACGCTGCTGTGGACACTCTGTTTGGGGACATGAAGGAGGAGGAGATGAGGCTCCACGAGGGTGCCAGCTCCGATGGGTACCTGGTGCACATCTTCAGGCACATGGCCAAGGAGCTGTTCAACGAGGACAAGGGGGTGCTCACCTACCGCACCCTGAGGAACAAAGACTTCCAGGAGGTCAACCTTGAAAGGGACAGAGAGATTCTGCTATGCTTTGAGGTTGCTTACGGCTTTTGGAACCTCTAAAAGTGGTCCTGAAGCTATAGAGGCGCAAGTTCCCCTGCCACTTCGTGGAGGTCCTGGCCTATATTGGGGATGCCTAAGCAGTAGGGACCAGGCCCAGGCAGACGATGGGCGTGCAGACAGGGCACTGCTGCGGCAGATGGAAGGCATCTATGCTGCCATCCCAGTGTGGCCCCTGGAGACCAGCGCCCATGTGCCGGAGCCGTACCAGGAGTGGCTGGGGGTGGGGTGGGGCGACTCCCCCTGGGCCCAGGCTGCCCTGAACACCATCTAGCAGGGCCCAGGGCAGCCTGCAGGCTGCCTGAGGAGGGGTGTCACACGCACGAAGGAAAGGCTTAGCATCTCTGTCATCGCTTTGATGTTCAGAATTCCCTGCTCCCCATCTGTTGGCTCTCTTCCTCTGAGGGGCGCTATCGTCATCACATGGGTGCAACTGGAATACTGTGCCTCAAGAGGATTGCCCCAATGTATGTATCCTTTTATCCGACGATGAAAAAATCCCAAAGAACAAGAATGGAGACAGACTACTGTCCTTTAGGCTTAACAAAAACTCGGAAGTGTCCTGTGAAGAGCTGAGACTTGGTTTTCTCCACGCGCCTCAGAGACTGGATGAGGAAATGGCCCGGTTTGGCCCTGACTGTACCCACTTATGTTACTCTTGAAGGTATTTTACCACAATGTGAATAAACTCCCACCTTTTGGAATAGGGACTCATACGAAAGTCTGCATTCCCAACTTTTCTTGAAACAGATCTATGTTCTGCAGCTATGGCCACCATCCTGAGACCAGGTCCTGTCGACCAGGTCCTATCAGTGGGAATCAGGAGGCACTGGAGTGGATCCTCCCCTCCGTGCCCTTTTAATTCAGGGATTGAGCTGAACTCACTTTGGGGGAACCTGGCAAGGGTGACAGGTGTCAAAGATAGAAGGAAGGAGAATAGAGAGGCAGACACCCTGCTCAGTCCCTCCCTGGGTGGGGAGAGGCAGATGAAGGCTGGCCAGCCTGCCCCACAATTGGGTGAGATAGCGTCCTCTGTGTCCAACTCTCACCCCCTCAGCTCTAGGCAGCCCTCTGCGTTCCATGACAGCACAATCTGCCCTCACATGCTGCTCGCCCTAACTGAGAAGGAAAAGAGCAGTTGGCCCACAGACAACTACACAGAAAGATAGGGCTCATGGCTGGCGAACGCAGTGGCGGTGGCATGAGTCTCTCCTGCCTAAGTGGCAGTGCTAAGGAGCAGCGAGCTGAGTGGTAAGGAGCAGCAAGCAGGCGGGAGGTAAGGAGCAAAGGGTCCCAGACTGCGAGAGGGATTTCCAACTGTTGGCTTAGGCTCGTTCCCAAGCAGGCAGATATCCCATGAGGGGTCCCAGACTGCGAGAGGGTGCAGTCTGGGCTGAGGGACTCCCCCCCCTGCAGTGCACGAATTTCGTGCACCGGGCCTCTAGTTATTAATAAGTATTAACACCATAAGTAAGACATCTGTTTAAGCTCATACATTCTAAAAATGGTCAATAATTATTCATTACTTTTCAAATATTGAATGGTAAACATATTACAAGAGAGCCTTTTTTTGGCCATGACATCTTAAGTACATTTGTACAATAAATACATTATTTGACTATTTAATGGTGAAATATTGAACTTTCTGAGCTAAAACCCATAAAGAGCATGTCACATATGTATTCTGTAGGTTCTAAGGAGATAAATATAAACAAAAGGCATGAAAATCAGAAAAAGACACCATTTCTGTAATTATAAATGACATGACTGCTATTTTCCAAAGCAACTACTCAACTAATGAAGTAATTTAGAAAAGTTTCCAGGTATAAAGTCAATAGAAAAAATCAACTGTAATTCTACGTAATTGCAGATAAAAACTGGAGAGTGATATTTTAAAAGTTACATTTGTGATAGTGTCAATGTAACATATTTAGATAAAATTTATCCAAAAATGCAGACCTTTGCACTGAAAACATTGCTAAGACAAAGGGGGTGGGAGTGGGGGGTGATATATCTTTTCCATTTCTTAGAATACTCAATATTGTTAAAAATGTAAGTTATGCCAAAAGTTGACCTAAAATGCATAAAAATCCAATCAATATTCCAGTTGGCTATTGTCAAAATTGACAAACTCACTTTAAAATAGAAATATAAATATGAAGGGCTTATAATGACCTAAAAAATTTGGGGGAGGGAACAAACAAAACAAAATTGGAGGACTTAACTATCTGAACTTAAACCTTAGTATACATCTACAATAATCAAGACAATGAGGCATAGGCCTAAAGAGAGGCAAACAGATTAATGGGACAGAAAAGAGTACAAAAATAAACCTATATAAAGTCAGTTGAATCAAAGTAATTCAATGGTGGATGAAAATAAAATATTCAAGAAATGATGCTGAAACAAATATATATACGTACTGAGGAAGGGGACAAAAATAATGAACTCTTACCTCACTCCAAATTACAAAAAAAACAACAAACAACAACAACAACAAAAACATTAATTGGAGAGGAACTACAGTCCTAAACATAAAAGTTACAACTATAATGCTGTAGATGAAATCACAAGAGAATAACTTTGTGACATAAGGGTCTGTAAGTACATCTATATCTTTCACAGGACACAAAAGAAAGTAAGTCTTAACAGGAAAAAAATGTCAAATTAAATCATCAAAACTTAAAAAAATATATTAATCAAAGGAAACTATAAAGAAAGAATAGGTAATCACAGATTGGAAAAAATGTGGCAAACATATAACTGACAAAGGACTTGTAGCCATAATATATAATATATTCTACAAATAATTTGAAACAAATAACCCAGTCAAAAGTAGATACTTCATAAGGGAAGGTATATGAATAGCAAATCAGCCCCGGAAAGAATGCTCAATATTATTAGTCTTCATGAAAATTTAAACCACAATATATACCACTACACACCTATTAGAATGGTAGGTTTAATTTCTTTTCATTTATTAGGGTGATATTGGTTAATAAGGTTATATAGGTTTAAAGTGTACACGATCTGTATATTGCATTGTGTACCTACCACCCAAAATCAATTTTTCTTCCATCATCATATGTTAGACCCCCTTTACCCTTTACTATACCCCCTTCTTCCCTCTGGTAACCACCATACTGTTGTTTGTGTCTGAGTTCTTGTTTGTTTTTCTTATAAATTCTCACCTGAGGATATTCTTTCCATTGATATTTAGAGAAAATGGAAGTGAGGGAGTAGTTTTTTGAGGGTCCTCCATAGTGTTTTCAATAGTGGCTGTACCAGTCCATAATACCACCAGGAGTGAACAAGGATTCTTTTTCTTTCACAACCTTTCCAACACTTGTTTTACTTGTTGATAATAGCCATTTTTACAGATGTAAGGTGGTATCTCATTGTAGTTTTGATTTGTATTTCCCTAATAGCTAGAGAAGTTGAGCATTAAAAATTAAAAATATCACCCTGGCCTGGGTTTCTAAATGGTTAGAGCATCAGCCAGTGCCCCAAAGGGTCTTGTGTTCGATTTCTGGTCAAGGGCATGTACCTGAGTTGCAGGTTTGAGCCCCACTCCAGTCAGGGTGTGTGTGGGAGGCAATCAATCGATGTGTCTCTTTCACATCAATGTTTCTATCTCCCTTCCACTCTAAAAATCAATGGAGGCTGGCCGAGCGTGGCTCAGTGGTTGTTGACCTATAAACCAGGAGGTCACAGTTCGATTCCATGTCAGGGCATATGCCTGGGTAGCCAGCTTGATCCCCAGTGTGGGGCAAGAAGGAGGCAGTCAATTAATAATTCTCTTCATCACTGATGTTTCTATTTCTCTCTTCCTCTCCCTTCCTCTCAGAAATCAATAAAACATATATTTTTTTAAAGCAATGGAAAAAATGTCCCCAGGTAAGGATTATTAGCAACAACAACAAAATTTAAATACCAACAACTCAAGTGTCAAGAATGAGGGCACCAGAACTCTCATACATTTTTGGTGGACATGTAAAATAATACAAGAACTTCAAAACATTAAAGTTTCTTTCAAAGTTAAATATACATCTACTTTATGAACCAGAAATTTCAATCATAGATATTTATCCAAGAGAAATAAAAATGTATGTTTACAAAAAACGTTAAAATATATACATAGAAGTATTCATAGCCAACATCTAGAAACAACCCAAATGATCAGCAGAAAAAGAGATAAACAAACTGATTGTGGTATAGTTGTATCACAAAATACTTTTCAGCAGCAAAAGGAACAAATTACTTAAATATAAAAACATATAGTTAAATAGTGAAAGAGGTAACCATGACCAGGAAGCTTGGTATATATAGAGGAATAGAGGGTTTAATAAAATTACTTATGAATTTAAGCCAAATAGAGATAGCAAGGTTGGGAGTGTAGGCAGTTAACGAGGGGTGGGTGTCTGGTTCACTACCTTGACTTGTGTTGCTTGAGGAGATCTGGAAATTCACACTTATTCACTATGTGAAGACCTCTTTACTAGTATGGCTGGAATGATAGGCTGAGACAGCCTGGGGTGGGGTGGTCTTAGAGTGTGTGGGTTTATTCTTTACTTCTATTAACAGAGAGGTATTTTACACCAAGTTTAGTTCAACATAGATTTTTCTATACTTTGAAATCTTACACATTGTCATGTAATACATATTAAGCACTTAATACATGCTAATACACACTGTATATTCTAAGTGTGTACATGTTTTAACTCAGTTAATTTAAACATGACCAGTTCATTTAAACAACATACATACATGTAAGTATCATCTTTATTTTAAAGATGACAAAATTGAGAGATCACAAAACTAGTAAGCATCTAAAACCAAAATTTCATTCCAGGGAATGTGGCTCTGTAGACCAAATACTCACCTAAATTCCAATAAATAAGAACACAATGGATAGTGTATGTGTTCTGTTAAAATTATGTGTTTGATGGATTCAAATATTTCCTCTTTGCATATTTTAACTATTACACTATTGAAACATTCATTTTTAATGTTAATTACAGGTATTATGCAAAATACCTGTATTTCCACCTCAGAAAGAGAAATTTAAGGACTATTTTTGACAACAACAATGCTCCCAAGACCATTCCTTCTACTTAGTTAGACCACAGTCATCAGAGTTACATATTAGCTTTGAAAAGCAGCACAGAAGTGGAAACACCACTAAAAACAAACTGAGAATAGTCCTCAAGAAATAAGGAGTATAAAGGTCAATTATTTGAAAAGCCATCAGACAAGAACCTATTCTTATTTTCATGCCCCAAACTCTGCACTTGGAATTCCAGGGTCATAAGTTTGATCAAACATTATTTTAAGAGGCAGACAGATGGATGCTTAAATTTTATACTTTGGTTCCAAGTAGATAAGTAGATTTTCACAATAGCTGGATTTTGTAATATTTCCTACACTTATTATATGCCCTAGTTGTTCACTCTATAAAATTCAAACTGATGATGCCAATGGTCATCAAATCAGCTATAACATTGTATTGGATTAAGATCTTCTATAAATTAAATACTATTTTACAAATTTAGTAAAACAAATCCCCAATTTTGAAAATTTTGATTTATGTTCTGTTAATTTATGGAGATTTGGGGGGAGATACACATATGCACATTGCTTCTATTTTATCAGATTTTATTGTTCTTTGCAATGGCTCATTATTATTGTTATCACTCTGAAAAGGAACAGAACATAAATGTCCACAATTGCCTTTCTTGTTTTTCAATGGGAAAAACCACATTAAAAAAAGTCAATACAACACTGAAGAAAAAAATCAATACACCAAGGTTTAGTATAGTATAATATATATCACCAGGAGCATTTTTAAAAAGTTTATTTAATAAAGCTTAATTATGCCAATTTCTTTTTACTTTGTTCTCATGGAAACTACTCAATAGTCTTTTTTGTAATGACTATTCACACATTTGAAAATTATTTGTCAATTTGTCCCTAACCTGTTCCTTCTCCAAATTAAACAAGGTGCAATTTCTTTTTGTATTGCTCTTATAACTTAACCCTTTAATAATATATGTATGTATTTATGTAAGAAGGTCTGTAATGTTCTTCAGAATGAAATTTTAATGTATGAAGAATGCAAGAATTCAAATAACTAAATAAAGTTGGAAATATATTTACCTCTTCCATTTATCTATCATCCTGCCAATGGTCCCAAGATCATCTCCCAATTATTAAAATACTAGAGGCACAGTGCATGGATACATGCACGGGGGATCCTCAGCCTGGCCTGCACCCTCTCACAATCTGGGATCCCTTGAGGGATGTTTGACTGCTGGTTTAGGCCTGGATCCCTGCAGGCCACGGTGTAGCAGTGTGCCACGCCGCAGGAAGCCAGGGAGGAGCCTGAGCTGTGGCGGGGAATAGCACTGCTCATGCTCATCCTGGACAGCTGAGCCTGCTGCCACTCAGTAGCGCTGCAGTGGAGTGGGGGAGAGGCTCCCGATTCTGTGGCAGCTGTGCTCGCCAGCCGTGAGCCCAGCTTTTGGCTGAGCGGCACTCCCCCTGTGGGAGCACAATGACCACCAGGGGGCAGCTCCTGCTCTGAGCGTCTGCCGCCTGGTGGTCTGTGTGCATCACAGCGACTGGTTGACTGGTCGTTCTGGTTGTTCTGTCCTAATGGTCACTTAGGCTTTTATATATATATAGATAATCAATACCAAATGCACTTCCCATATGAATATACTGTTCTCAGTACTCAGGACTCAGAACATTTCCTTTCTGCTTACCAGTAGGTATAACAGAGTTAAACCAAATGAAGTTCTTTGCTTACAGTCTCCCTTGAGAA
This sequence comes from Myotis davidii, assembly GCF_000327345.1. Classification (NCBI taxonomy): domain Eukaryota; kingdom Metazoa; phylum Chordata; class Mammalia; order Chiroptera; family Vespertilionidae; genus Myotis; species Myotis davidii. The sequence goes on from NW_006285040.1 coordinate 136,853, forward strand.
CAGTAATATGCATTGCTGAGAGCTGGAAGGAAGCCTGGTACCAAGGACACTTGCAATTAGAAGTACCTTCTTCTTTCTCAGTAACCTCAAAGCATTTTGCTCCTCATTCCCTAGACAAGGCTTTATGTGGTACCCCGAACAGCAGTCTTAGCCAATATATCTAAGCTCATCAAGTGTAGAGAGTTAGAGGAAGATCTGAGTATACCTGAATTAGCTGAGCACTGCCCTAAATAGCCTGACACCTAGAAATTTTGCATAGGGGGAAAAAAGGGAAAGGTGAGCTCAGAAAAGGCAGCACTATATATGGTCTCTGGAGGGGAAATGAGCACTAAAGCAATGGTTGTATGCTCCAAGGTTTTCCAACTAAGAAGCTTTATTGATTACCCACTATTAATCCCATCCTGATAAAAGGATCCTTACAACCCACTCATTCACATACTATCCCCAAGTTTTCACATAAATCAACCAGATATTCCTTCATTTGGGACCATAAGTTCTAAACGTAACACCTCATTTTCACTACTTTTAATTTTGCCAACTACTTGTAAGCCTTACCCTTTTGCAGATGAGCACCACAAACATCAGCCCTGCAAAGAGGATTGCAGTCCTTTGATAACATCACCCACAACCATCAATTACTAGGCGCTTCTTTTTATTCCTACTGACTTTGCCTCTTATACTAAATCATGTTTGGTTGCTTTAAGTAAAATAATATAGTCTCAGCTTCAGGCAACCTGTATATAAAACAGCATTTTTATAACCCTGACTTTCCCAACCCCTATCATTCCTATTGACCTTACACCACTGAATTTTTTCTAAATTTCTTACTAACATCAGACATAGTCTATATTTGCTGTTGCATTTGTATGTATTTATCATCTTATTACTTCCATTAGAATGCCAGCACTGTTGTTTTCTGTGCATTATTTTATCCCAGTTCTTAGAATGGTGCCTTGACCATATTAAACACTGATTAAATATTTGTTGAATTCATTAATATTATAAAAATGGTAGCATGGATTCCTGGAATTACAACAGATTTTTTTCTTGTATAATTAATATACTTCTAAAGTACTTAAACATAATGTACTTTTTCTGCCCCACTAATAGAATTCTATAAACATTTCGTTATTGTGTCTTTGATACTCCCAATAAACAATGCAATTTAAACCATTAATCTGAACAGAACACATCTCCAAATACATTAAGCTGTTTTTTTCTTCAAAGAAAGCACAGGGGAATAAAACAAGCAAACAAAAAGAACCACAAGGTTAATGGTCAGGTTGTTATTGGATGGGTTGCAGAGGGTCCACATAATGTGTGGGTTCTTTTCTTTTTTTCTGTTAATCCTCACACGAGGATATTTTTTAAAGAGTGGCAGGGAGGGAAGAAAGAGGAGAGACACAGCCACTGATGTGAGGAAGAGACACATCGATTGGTTACCTCCTAACTCATGCCCCAACCAGGCCAGGATCAAATCTGCAATCTAGGTAAGTGCCCTTGACTGGGCATAAACCTGAGATCCTTCAGTGCATTGGACCCACGCCCTAAGTCCTAAGCAACACTGGCCAAGACATGTGTGGGTTCTTGACTTTAAACAGGAAAGACTTCAAAATTCCAAGTCCAGGTGATTTTGAGAGTATGTTTATTAATGCTAGGGACAGTGAAACAAAGGAAGGGCTTAAGGAAGAAAAAGCAACAAGAGATAGAAAGTCAGAGAAAAAGGAGCCTTGGAGACAGGTTCATTTGGTAAATCCAGGATGAGCTACTGCTTGCTGTCCACTGCTCCCTTGGTTGCAAGTCTTGTGGGGACCCTTTCAGTTTAGGAGAAAAAGAGCAGAGATACACACCATGGGTGTGCTCTTGTGGGAGTGCACTGTGGGTTCTTTGTTTTGAGGCTATTTAATCTTTCTTTGATCCCTAGAATCCTAGAGGTTGTTTCAGGAGAGTCTTAACAGAATATTCATTAGCTATCCAGGTGTGTCCTTCAATATGTTGATTCATCAAAATGAGTGTAGCGAGGAGTCAGGGTCATTCTCTGGTCGGTTCTATCTTTTATTTTATTGTTTTGCTGGTTAGTTTTATCTTTAAAGAATGTCATTGAAGAGGAATGGGGGGCGATGGGCCTGCCCCTGCGTGGTCTGGAATGTGGAAATCATTGCTACTAAGTGTCCTTGGCTAGGAAAGGCAGCCCTTGTGAGTCACTCGCTGACTGTAAATTACTTACATT
>NW_006285040.1:139334-156863 GCF_000327345.1 Myotis davidii
AGGATATTTTTTAAAGAGTGGCAGGGAGGGAAGAAAGAGGAGAGACACAGCCACTGATGTGAGGAAGAGACACATCGATTGGTTACCTCCTAACTCATGCCCCAACCAGGCCAGGATCAAATCTGCAATCTAGGTAAGTGCCCTTGACTGGGCATAAACCTGAGATCCTTCAGTGCATTGGACCCACGCCCTAAGTCCTAAGCAACACTGGCCAAGACATGTGTGGGTTCTTGACTTTAAACAGGAAAGACTTCAAAATTCCAAGTCCAGGTGATTTTGAGAGTATGTTTATTAATGCTAGGGACAGTGAAACAAAGGAAGGGCTTAAGGAAGAAAAAGCAACAAGAGATAGAAAGTCAGAGAAAAAGGAGCCTTGGAGACAGGTTCATTTGGTAAATCCAGGATGAGCTACTGCTTGCTGTCCACTGCTCCCTTGGTTGCAAGTCTTGTGGGGACCCTTTCAGTTTAGGAGAAAAAGAGCAGAGATACACACCATGGGTGTGCTCTTGTGGGAGTGCACTGTGGGTTCTTTGTTTTGAGGCTATTTAATCTTTCTTTGATCCCTAGAATCCTAGAGGTTGTTTCAGGAGAGTCTTAACAGAATATTCATTAGCTTTCCAGGTGTGTCCTTCAATATGTTGATTCATCAAAATGTGTGTATACAGGAATCAGGGTTATTCTCTGGCTACTTTTATTTTTTAATGAACATTAATGAAGGGGGACTAGGACTAAGGCAGGTTTGCCCCAGGAAGGTATGGAATGTATAAACCATTTGCTCTTAAGGGTCCTTGGTTAGGGAAGATAAAACCTTGTGATTATTTAGCTGGCTGTAAATTGATCAAAATTTTTGGCCTTATTTATTTTGTCTCAGTTTACCTTATTCCACTTGTCAAGGAACTTCCCTAGTGTTGTATTCTCCTGCCTCAAGGTTAATCATCTTAATACAAGGGGGCTTAAATTTATTCATAAAAAACTATGTAGGAGCATGCTGACTGGAGGAAAACAAACACACAAAACAAAACACCACCAACAAAATCATCATCACTCCCAGCTTCACAACTCCTGCAGAGATTTTTGTGAAAATATAAAACATAAATGTTTCTATTGCCATTCTACCAAGAGCTTAAGACGTTCATTGAGTTAAAAGAACTCTCTTAATTTCTTTTAGTGAAAAGTTTAGATGAGTACAGATGAGTCTTATTGAAGAAAATACCTCAGAGAGTATTTCTGACTTTGCAGGAGGTCTTAATGGTAAACTGTTCTATGTAAGAAAATGAGAGTAATTGGAGGTAGAAAGGGAGAATAATTGTCTTCAAGCAGGAATAGTTGATGAGATGGCTGTAATTTGGATACGGAAGGGAGAAGAAGGGGAGATGTTACAAAGGAGAAATCCCCCATTGTGCAATACAAAATATAAAATTTTAGGTTAATATTTCCTAATGTGATGTACTGAGAAGATGGCAGCATAGGTAAACACTTGTACTTGATGCCTCCCACAACCACATCAAAATTACAACTAAAATACAGAACTATCATCCAGAACCTTGGGAAAGCTGGCTGAGTGGAAGTATTACAACTAGAGAAGTAAAGAAGAAAGCACACTGAGACTAGTAGGAGATGCAGAGGCGTGGAATGGGTGGTCTGGCACCTGGGTGTGCCACTTTTTTAATTGGGAGGGAGATCACCTCTACAGAGGCTGCCTGGAGGAGCGAGGGGCCCAGCCCCACACTAGACCCCCAGCCCAGGGTTCTAGAGCTGGGGAAAGAAGTCCCTACAGGCAGTAAGAACTACAGACTGTAAAAACTAGTGCAGATTGGGGCTGAGTGTCACACAATCTGCTGGAGACTCAGCTGCTTCTCTTAAAAGGCCGGCACCACAAACTGAATTTACAAGCTCCCACTCCTCTGAGCTCCAGTGCCAGATGAGACTCTGGGGGACCCAGGCACATACAGGGAGAAACTGGACTGTCTGGCATCAAGGCAGGAACTCGAGAGTGGCTTTCTTCAAGACGGAGGTGCTCCGCAGCGGTCACTGTTCCTGTGCTGGGACCTCCCTGGTGCAGGGCTGACTGGCAGCCATATCTATTTGCTCCACCCTGTTGATTCCCTGAGACCCCACCCCACCCAATTTACAACCCCACCCAAGCTGTGAGCAGCAGCTTTTGCATATGAATGGTCTGTCCTTTCTCAGGGTAAAACTCTGTCAAACAAGCTGCAACTGGGTTAGAGAGCCACAAACCTATCAATAAAGGCCCCAGAACCAGCATCAGCACCAGCCTTCCTTGCTTCACAGTTGGGCCTCTCTTCTGGGCACTTCCAAACCCAATACAAAGAGGAAGAATCTACAGATCTCTCTGTAGCTCCTGGTGGGTGGCCCCAGGCAGTGGCTGACTTTGCACCTCCCTGGAGACCCAAGAGCCAATGTACCAAGTGGTCAGTGTGAGACCATACCAAATTACAACTCTTCACATCCATAAGCAACACACTCAAGGGGCAGACTCAGTGAACACCAAAGCCCCACTGCAGCAAGTCCTGCTCCATAAGGGTGTCCCCTGCAGAGCAGCTCTCCCACTGTAGTTGCAGCTGGTCCCCACAGCCAATTGGCCTTGAGGTCAGTTCCTCCAAGTAACACCAACAGCAATCAAGGCTCAACTACAACAAAACTGTGCACACAGCCCACAAAGGGGTGCACCAAGAGTGGCTACCTCAGGTGACTGGGGAGGCTGAGCCACTGGGCCCTATAGGACACCTACCTCACAAGGCCACTCTATCAACTCAAGGAGACTTAGCAGCTACCCAATACATAGAAACAAACACAGGGAAGCAGCCAAAATGCAGAAACAAAGAAACATGTCACAACTGAAAGGAATGGAAAAAAGCAAACTACTGAATATAGAGTTCAAAAACCACAGTTATAAGGTTACTCAAGCATCTTCTAGAAACCTCCAAGGAACTTAGTGAGACTTTCAAAGATCTTAGTGAGAATGCCAAACACATGGAAAAGGACTAGTCAGAAATTAAACATACACTAACTGTATTAAGAATAATATATAGAGATTCAACAGTAGACCAGAGGATCCCAAGAATCAAATCAATGATTTGAAACACAAGGAAGCAAAAAATACTCAACCAGAAGAGCTAAAAGAAAAAAGAATCCAAAAATATGAAGATAGTGTAAGGAGCCTCAGGGCCAAGCCAAGGGAAAAAACAAAGAGAGAACCTTAAAAGCAGCAAGAGAAAAACAGTTACCTACAAGGGAGTCCCCATACGACTGTGAGCTGATTTCTCAACAGAAATTATGCAGGCCAGAAGGGAGTGGCAAGAAATATTCAAAGTGATGAATAACAAGAACCTACAACCAAGATTACTCTACCCAGCAAAGGTATTATTTAGAATTGAAGGTCAGATAAAGAGCTTTGTAGACAAGAAAAAGCTAAAGGAATTCTTTACCACCAAACCAGTATTACATGAAATGCTGAAGGGTATAATTTAGGAAGAGGAGAAGAAGAAAAAGGTAAAGATAAAAAATTATGAACAACAAAGTGACAACAAATACATATCAACCAACAAATGAATCTAAAAATCAAATGAATAAAAAATCTGATGAACAGAATAAACTGTTGAATGGAATAGAATCAGGGGCATGGAAATGGAACAGACTGATGATTCTCAGAGGGAATGAGGTATGGCGGGGGTGCAGGAAGAGATTAGACACAGAGCTTACATGCATGTATGCATTACCTATGGACACAGACAATAAAGTGGTGAGGGCCTGGGGTGGGGTGGGACAGGGTGGAGGGGAGCTATGGGGGGAGAAAAAGAGGGACACCTGTAATCTCAACAATAAAGATTCATTTAAAAAAATATTACCTAATATACAAATTAAAATGAGTGCTGGTACTTGAACTAGACTATACAAAAATTTGGTCTTGGAAAAATAAGAAACAATAAACGACTGCATTAGCTTTCTAACTCACAAAAGTTATTTCACTGAAATGCACACTACTTCATTGTTAAGCCTTTAGCTTTAATTTTTGACACTGTCTTGCATTTTTAACATATTACATAGCTATATATTTGTTAGTTTGGTTCTAACTTTTAGAAAGCTTCAAGTTAATTTTTTTGCTTAAGCAATGCAAATTTGGAACATAATACACACTCAATATTTGTTGTATGAGTAATGGAGACTAGTCAATTAACAATACATTAAATTGGATCTATCCTAAATTATGGGTTTGCAGAAAGAAGTATTGAAGGACAGATAGTTTTGTCTTACATGGAGACTTTTAGGGCAGTTGACATTTTATAATCTGCCTGCAAGAGAGTTTGAGAAGGAATACCGTAGGCATCCTTTCGTAATTTAATATGCAGGTTATCACCACCAGTATTTCTAGCAGGTTATGTGGAAAGATGTTTTCATCTTTGAAAGATTTAATCTAAAAGAGCTTGCTCACAAAAAAAGGGAGGCTGCTTCTCAAATCTTGATTAAGAGCAACCTTTATGGCCCCTCTCTGTTTTGCTTTTTGCTTTTCTCCAGTTAGTGTAATTTTCTCAGTAAAACTGCATTGTACTACTCAGTAAAGCATTTGAGTGTCCAGTTTATATCACACATGTTGGAGAAAATAGATACGCGCAAGGGAAAATCTATTGGCAAAGGTCATTTCTACTTTAGCAGGCTTCATTCTTATCTCAAATGAAATTCTGCTATAAAGGAGCAGTTTAGAACTATCTTTTTCTTTTGAGGGGAAGGAAGGATAGTATTTTTATCTTAGAAAATTAGATGGTTTTATTTCTCAATCATCTGTTGTTTATGGTGCTGTAATTTTAAAATCTTACATATGTGGTCATTATTTGGGAGAACATTATTATTTTAAATGTATATATAAAATCTTCTGGTATTTCAAATTTAAATTGATATATTTTAATTTAAAAGAAGGACTAGGCCACCTAAGTGAAGAAGTTTGCCTTTTTTCATTAAATAGTATGTACATTCGCCTCTTAAAATTATTACTACTACTCAGGTAGGTAATTTTGTGGCTGCAAAAGATGATCATAAATTGTCACAAAAAGAACATATCTCACATTTTACACTAAAATCAGACAACTGTTTTATCTCAAGAGCATGATTTCATTCCAGAAAAGAAAATTTTAATAGCATCTTTCAAAAGAAGTCTCAACATTAACTGAAACCACATAGTAAGTGCAATTTAACAAACAGTTTTTTCCCAATATTTTGTAAGCATAATTGAGAAGCATGTTTTACTTTTTGAAATATATTTATCTTCTATCTTTATGTTTCCTAAACTAATGCCTACATCTGTACTTTTGGAAAAGAATAATTACTGTATCAAATGGCACTTCTCCAGTGAAATTTACTATTACCTCCCAAATCTAGATTTTACTCTCTTCCTAGCTTTATTTCCTATCAAGTAAGTTCAATTTCCTGTTATGAAAAAGGGACCTCACACACTACATATACAAATACATTTAATAAAATTTAAAATTCTGTAGCATTTCTAAATGCTATTACATTTGCTATGTGAGTCATAAGAAAGAACTGATCTCAATTTCCACCTTAGAGTGTGTGTGTGTGTGTATAAAACCAATTACATCAGTGTTGGACACAATACTGATTGTATGAGCAAAAGTAAATGACCTAAATATCCAATAACTGTGAAATAAGTAACTAAACTCTAGAATTACTGGGAGATACAGGTAAAAATGTGGAAAGATCTCCAAGATTTATTCTTGAGTATATCAAATTTAGGTGGTAGAACACCTTATATAAAGTACTAGAGACCCAATGCACGAAATTTGTACAAGGTGCTCGGCCCTCACAGCCACAGCAGTTTGCCTCGGCCCTCGCAGCCCCGGCTTCATCCAGCAGGACATCCGGAAGGACGTCTGGTCTAGTTAGCATATTATGCTTTTATTATTATAGATGATTCCATTAATATAAAGCACACACATATTCACATACACAGCAATACTATGTTTTTCTATTGGTATTTGTATCTATGTCAAAAGTTATGGCGGTTTACTTTGGAAAAGGAGTAGTGTGGGTAAATGGTAGTGAATAGGGACTTTTGTCTTACATTTATTATTTTCATAATATAATGATAAATTAAACATATACTTTAAAATAAAACATATACTTTAAAGTAATATATGCTATATACCTTCCTTAGTTCATGCTTAAGCTCCTTTCTCTCAATTTCTAAGTATTTTATGTTAAAATGTTAAGGAACATGTCTTTGGATTATGGTAAAATGTTTCCTTGCTAATTTTCCAGAACATTATTGTTAATGCACTAAATGTTATTCAGTTTAGCAGTCTTATTTTCATGTTTCATTTAAAAATTTATCTATGTAAAGAACATATACAACTCAATTGTCAGGAAGACAAACAATCCAATTAGAAAATGGGCAAAGGACCTGAATAGACAGACACTTCTCCAAAGAGGACATACAGATGGCCAAGAGACATATGAAAAAATGCTCAACATCACTAATCATCAGAGAGATGCAACTTAAAACTACAATGAAGTATCACCTCACACCTGTCAGAACAGCTACTATCAATAAATCAACAAACAAGTGCTGGTCAGGATGTGGAGATAAAGGAACTCTAGTGCACTATTGGTGGGAATGAAGACTGGTGCAGCCACTGTGGAAAAGAGTATGGAGTTTCCTCAAAAAATTAAAAATGGAACTGCTGTTTGATCCAGCGATCCCACTTCTGGGAATATATCCTAAAAATCTCGAAACAACAATTGGAAAGAATATATGCCACTCCTATGTGCATAGCAGTGATATTTACAATAGCCAAGATCTGGAAACAGCTTAGTGCCCATCGTCAGATAAGTGGATAAAAAAGTTGTGGTACATTTGCAAAATGGAATGCTACATTGCTATAAAAAAGAAGGAACTCTTACGCTTTTCAACATCATGGATGGACCTGGAGAATATTATGCTTAGTGAAATAAGCAAGTCAGAGAAAGACAAATACCATATGATCTCACTAATATCTGGAAACTAATGAACAAAAATAACCAACAAACAAAATGGTACCAGAAGCATGGATATATGGAACAGACCAGCAGGTGCTGGAGGGAAAGGGGATAGAGTGACTGAATAAAGGAGGTAAAGGGATTAACTAAAGAACATATATGCATACCCCACGGACATAAACAATAGTGTGGTAAAGGCCAAGGAAAGGGGATGTGGGGTGGGAGAAGATGGACAAGCGGGGAGTGAAATAGAGGACATCTGCAATAGTGTCCATATTTAAAAAAATTAATAAAAAATGCACTCTATATTTTATTTTCAGCCAATATAGAAACATAAAAATCATTCAGAAAAAATATATGAGGTTATCAAATTGTGGATTCAATCTTTAATTGCATAATAAAGAATAAACACTTTGAAATATTTAGATACTCTCCAGAGAAATTAAAGGGAGCTCAGAGAGCGTATATTCCCATGCTTTCAGAAGCTCATTTGATTGTGGTGTTTGGTTAAATTAATCATTCATGGATTAGCTGTATTTTATGATTAAAAATATTAAAATGTCTTAAAAAGTTTGAACTATCCTCTACCTGGGGGATCAGACTGCACATCATAATGTGTACTATTTTTCACCTGTAAATTTCAAATACTCTCAAATACTTTTAGCTGTTATTGTATTCAGTTGTAACTAGCAAAAGATCAAAGAAAATCCGCATGTGGTTAGGCAATTGCATATAATTCTGGAGACCTGCATTTTCTATGGAAATCTGTAAATCTTTCTTGCATACATTCTTTTTAATTTTATGTGTGTATTGGTTTCCTTTAACAAAGCCTTTGAAATAACCTGGATTTTGCATTATGTCCCAAAAAACAATCATCTCTGTAGCTATGACAAAACAAACAAACAAATAAAATGTAAGGGATGCTTTCACAGAATCAGCATAAAGTGTTCCCCTAAACATAATATCGGTTGAGTAAAAATATGTTAGGTAATTCCAATATTCCACTTATTTCCTCAAAAAAAAATTTGAAATACCCTACTATAGTATGTGTGAGTTACAGATAAATTGTATTTAAAAATACACAGAGTATCATAATGATAAGGTATGAAAGCCTGTACAGTAAAAACGTTCTGTGAAAATGTCTTATCTATACTAATAAAAGGGAATATGCTAATTATACCGGGTAAGCCAGACATCTTCCAGACATCCAACTTCCTTCCAGACAAAGCCAAAATGGCAGGGACCTAGGCAGAGGTGGTTAGGGGCAATCAGGCCGGCAGGGGGACAGTTAGGGGGTGGTCAGGCCGGCAGGGGGGCAGTTAGGGTGTGGCCAGGCCAGCAAGGGAGCAGTTAGGGTGCAGCCAGGCTGGCAGGGGGGCAGTTATGGGGCAACCAGGCCGGCAAGGGGGCAGTTAGGAGGCAGTCAGGCTGGCAGGGGAGCAGTTAGAGGGTGGCCAGGCCAGCAGGGGGGCAGTTAGAGGATGACCAGGCTGACAGGAGACCAGTTAGGGGGTGACCAGGCCAGCAGGGGACAAGTTAGGGGGCAATCAAGCTGGCAAGCAGAGGCAGTTAGGGGATCAGGCAGGCAGGCAGGCAGGCAAGCAATTAGGAGCCAGTGGTCCTGGATTGTGAGAGGGATGTCTCATTGCCAGTTTAGGCTCCATCCCGCAGGTCCCGGATTGGAGAGGGTGCAGGCTGGACTGAGGGACCCCCCCCCCACGCAAGAATTTCATGCACCGGGCCTCTAGTATCATCTATACAATGTACAGTGCACCCCTATGTTCACTGCAACATTATTCACATTGGTCAAGACATGGAAACAACTAAAGTGTTCCTCGATAAATGACTGGATAAAGAAGTGGAACAAATATACCAAATATAAATGGAATACTATTCAGCCAAAACAAAAGATGAAACACTGCCATTTGCAACATGGATGGATCTTGAGAATATCATGTTAAGCAAAATAAATCAGACAGAAAAAGTCAAGAACCACATGATTTCACTTACATGTGGCATTATAAAACTGAAAGCAACAAATGAACAAACAAAACAAAAATTCATGGAAATAGACAACAATATGGTGGTTATCAGAGGACAAGAGGAGTTAGAGGGTAGTGAAGGGGAGGGGGGGTCTAATGTATGGTGACTGAAGATTTGCCTTTGGATGGTGGGTACACAACGCAATATACAAATGATGTATCATAGAACTGTACACATGAAACTTGTGACCAGAAAGGGACCAAGACCTATGAGGGTCTGTCCTGGCACAGTCTGGAATGGGTAGGTTATTGACTTTGTGCAGAAAATATTTCATGATACAAGTCCAGATGACTTTGAGAGTATATTTATTAAAGCTGGGGAAAGTGAAAGAAAGGAAGGTTTAAGATAAAAGAGGCAAGATCACTGTAACAGAAGTGAGCTTTGGCTCAGCTTCCTGGACACAGGAAAGGAAGTCACAGTAACAGAAGTGAACCTAGGCTGGGCTGCATAGACACAGCAAAGTAGGTCACAGTTAACACCAGAAGTGAGCAATGCTGGGCTCCTGGCTGCATGGACTCAGGATAAGAAGTGACAGTAACAGAAGTAAGCCTAGGCTGGGCTGCCTAGACGTAGGAAAGGAAGTCATAGAGGTAGAAGTAAGCCACACTGGACTTTGTGGATTCAGGAAACAAATTATACAGGTAAAAGGAGGGCCCTTGGAGACAGGTTCAGGGGGTCAGTCCAGGATGGGCTGCTGCTGCCTACTGATATCCTGGTAGCAAGTCTTGTGGGAACCTTTAAAGATTAGGAGAAAGAAAGCAAAGATACATGCCTGAGGAAAGAAGGGGGGAGCTGGCAAGCTCAAGGGAGAGTGATCACAGGGTCCTTTGTCTTAAGGGTTTTCCTGTTTTCTAAAGGTGGAAATTTTAGAGGAGGGTTCTATTAGAATATCCATCTGCTTTCCAGGTGTGTCCTTTGATATGCTGATACACCAAAATGAGCATATAGAGAAATCAGGGTCATTCTCTGGTCAGTTTCACCTTCACAGGAGGCAATCAATCAATGTCTCTCAAATCAATGTTTCTCTCTCTGTTACTCTCTCTCTCCCTTCATCCTTCTCTATAGTCAAAAATCTTTTTTTTCTTTTTAAAAAAGAATGTCACTGGAAAGTTTGCCCCAGCATGGTCTGGAATGTGTAAACCATTTGCTCCAAAGTGTCCTTGGAGAGGGAAGATAAGATCTTGCAATTTATTAGCTGGCTGTAAATTGCTCAGCCATCAGTTTCCCCATTCTACTTGCCATGGAATTTTCCTAGCTTCTTACTACCCTGCCCCAAAACCTATATAATTTTATTAACCAAACTCACCCCAATAAACTTAATACATACATACATACATACATACATACATAACAGTGCTTTGTGTATCAGAATTACAGTCAGTGTGATGAGAGGTTCAAAACAGGAGACATAGATGTTCTCTATCTCATTAATAGTCTATTCATAAAAAGGAATAGACATGAGTATAGTAAAATCCATAAAAGATTAAATGTTCACATGTTATGATTCCACTGTTATTTTGCTCTTGAAAATATGAGTAAAAAATTTTATTCCCTTAGGTTTTCATATAATTTAGTGTCTAAAATCTCCAATACTCAAACCAGGGCATGATAAACTGGTGCTACAGTTTTAAAGTCTTGGGGCAGAAACAGATAGCTGTGTACACCATTATTCATTCTCACCAGCCTCTGCAGTGCTAGAGTATCAAATTTATTCAATGTGGCAATGTGCTCAGCCAAATGAATTACATTCCTTAGTCCTCCTTATGCTAATGTGGCCAGTTTGAATAAAGACAAATACACCAAAATATTGTATGAATATTTTTCAGTAAGTTTCCTGGAAAAGAAGGAGATGAGATCTCGCCTCGTCCTGCTGCCTGGGATATATGTGATGTCTGGAATTCTAGTCACTGTTTTGCACCATAAGGACATAGGTGTTATTCTAAGAATTTCAGAGCAGAGCAGTAGAAGAAGCTTGGATCCCCAATGATTTTAAGGAGTTGCTGGTATGCCAGCTCTGCACAGCCTCTCGTTATTTGGGTTTTTCTGTTCACATATAGTTTTACAGAAATAGTTTTCAACATTTTTCTAAATGTTTGTTAGTCCACCTGTACTTACTCAAGTCTTTATTAATTCACAGATGTCTACAAATGCATTTTATACCTTCCTCAAAAAGTACACCTATATAAATTATAAATGCTCCCATACCATTCTTTTTTTTATTGATTTTTTTTTTTTTTTTTTTTTTTTTTTACAGAGAGGAAGGGAGAGAGATAGTTAGAAACATCAATGAGAGAGAAACATCGATAAGCTGCCTCTTGCACACCTCCTACTGGGGATGTATCAGCAACCCCAGTACATGCCTTCGACCGGAATCGAACCTGGGACCTTTCAGTCAACAGGCCAACGTGCTATCCACTGAGCAAAACCGGCTAGGGCCTCCCATGCCATTCTTAATTTTAATTTGTTATTCTGAAATATTTTATATTCATTTGACCCCCGTTTTTCTGGTTTGCATTCAATCGGGTATGCTTTAAACCATTGTTTTATGGGTAACTGTCTGCATTACTTTGGGTGTAGATGTAAATGCTTTGTGGACTGAGGGAAAAGTTGGAGGAGCCTGATCTTAGTGTTTTCAGGAATTAAATGCACCCACATTTGTTATACCAGATAGATTTGCTATTCTGTTATTTCTGTATACTCACTAGTTTTGGTTCTCAGAGCTGTCTGCATTGTTTTCTGCTTTACTTGAGGTAGAGATTAAGTAAGATGGGCTTCCACCTCCCCAATTTTGTCCATGCTATCCTTTGCTAAAACCTAACTACCCTTCTTTTTCAGGTCTTCTGACACCCTATTTTCTTTCCCTTTTGCAATGCTTTGTACATGATTTGCCCCATTTTCCTACTTATCACCCATCAGATCTCAGCTCAAAGTTTACTTCCCCCACCGAGTTGCATACATTGAATATATGGTCACGGCATACCATATACTTTTCTTCATAGAAATTAGCACAGTTGCAATTTTCATTAACTAGTGAAATTACACGTTTAATGTATTTCTCTCCAATTAGATTTTAAACTCCATAAAAATGAGATGTCTTTTTTCCTCACTTTCCTAGTGCTTAACACAGTTCATATGGCAGGTGAGCACTCAGTAAATAAAGAAATCATCTTCCCCATGTAGACAAGCCTGATTAATTCAGTGAACTTGGACCAGCAGAGATAGAATTGCATGTAAATGTAACCTACCTGCACTCTAAAAGCAAATGTCACAAAGTAGAGATTACAGACATACCTCACAAATCTTGCAGATTTGTTTCCTGACCACTACAATATAGAGAGGGTCTCAAAAAAGCAAGTCATAATCTTTGTGCTGGAGGAGGGTCTTGCCTACAATTTCTAAACAAGCAACATCTGTGAAGCGCAATCAAGCAAAGGACAGTAAAGTGAGGTATGCTGTACCTATACTGGCATTCTCAATTTGATAAGTCGGTATGTAGAAAGTCTCGATGACAGATGAAGATTGTTTAATAGATTTTGTAAAATATCGAACTGAGAAGATATCAAAGGGTACGTTTAAAATTTGAAGATAAAAGAAGATAACATCATGTACAAGTGAAAAAACTTAAGAAGCAAATGTAATTAAAGTTAAGAAGAATAAATAAACCAAAGTCAAGAAAATTTTAGACATGTTTTTTCTGGTGTGCATGTCACCACCATTTCACCCACTAGAATTTACTTTATAAATTACTACTAGAGATATCCTGCAAAAGAACAGGCCTGCTAATGCCACATCTTCACAAAATCTTTTAAGGGCTCTCCATAGACCGCAACAGATAGAGTACTCCTTATTGTTGAGTATATTCATAAAATAACTATAATTTGTATCACTTATTTTTTTTAATCCTCACCCGAAGGTATTTTTCCATTGATTTTTAAGAGTGGGAGGGAGGAGGGGGAGAAACATCTATGTGAGAGAGACATCGACTGGTTGCCTCCTTCAGGGGCCCCTGGCAGGGCTGGGGAACAGGAACGAGGGCCCTGGGTGGGGAGGAGTCTACAACGGAGGCACGGGTCCTTGACCAGAATCAAACTGGGACCCTTTGGTCAGCTTGATCCACTGAGCCAAACTGGCGAGGGCTGTTATTGAAGGGGCGAGTCGTCGCGGGGCCTATGTGGGCCAGCCGCCGGGCCCCATGAGACACAGCCTGACCACGCTGCTGGCGGCCTCGGGCACCGACTCCCCAGCCTGGCGCAGGCCGCCACCCGCCCACCGCCCCCGGCAGTGGTGGTGGGGCAGGGCGCGTGCCCTTGCCCGAGGAAATGGAGGAGGAGGCGATCGCTGGCGCCCCAGGGATGAGACAGAGGACATGGACTTCCTGTCTGGGCTGGAACTGGTCGATCTGCTGGACCCCCGGCAACTGGACTGGCCCCTGGAGCCCGGGCTCAGCTCGCCCTGGGAGGGGCTCGGACTGCGCCCTCCCCCTGCTGGCCACGCCCGGGATTTCTTTGAACTAACCAATGACAATCAAGGGACGTGCGCGCCATAGAGATGACTACATCCTGTGTAACAAGACCCGACTAGCGCCTGGCCAATCCGCGGGGCTCACAGTCCCCTCCCCTGCCCTCACTATAAAACCCCCAGTCCCATCAGGCCTCACTCTCTCTCTCCGCCACGGTGGCTTGCCGTTGCACTGGTGAGTGTGGCAGGGGAGCCAGACCTAGGTTTGAAATAAATGACTCTTTGCTTTTGCATCAGACTCGCTGGCTCCCTGGTGGGCTCTTGGGAACCTTGAAATCTGGGCACAACAGTTATCATTTATTTCTTATGGAGTGTAGTGTTAGATATTTTGGGGGGAAATTGGCGTTCCTAGTTAAGGTCAAGTAATTCACAGCTTGAAGCAATAAGCACAGACTCTAAAAGAATCTGACTGCGTCCAGGCATACTTCAGCGCCTAACATCCCACAGGCACTGGCGATATAATTCCTAGTTGGATTATTTCCATGCGCAATGTCTTAATTTCCAGGGGTACAAATCATGCGTGACAAACTAATTTTCTCCATTATGGCACAGGATACACTGAGTACCACAGAGAGACTATAGAGAGTAAATCAATGTAAGTGTGCAGAGTAACGCCATGTGCGCTGTTTCGGATCGCAGTTTGGGGATAAACCTAAAGATCTGTTTTCTTAATTCTTAAAGAAGATGTGTCTGAGGTTGTTCGGGGGCTCTGGTTCAAGACAGTGACACAGGAAAATCCTAGGCTCGCTTCCTCCCGAGAACACCCTGAATCTGCGCTACAGACATTCGGTTCAACGTCCTCCGAAAATAATACCTAAAACCTGAGCCACTCGGGTGCCTCAGGCCCACCTCATCCACGGGGGGAGGGAGAGACCGGGACACCGTCTCCCCATCACCCCGCACCCCCACACCCCACGCAGCAACCGCCTCCAGAGCAAAGTCCACCCTGAGCTGCTTCTTGGGGCGCCTTCCCTGAACCCCACCCCGCACCCGAGAGATGAAACTCAAACGCATCGATCTTTGAAAAACAACTTCCGCCAGACGACACGGACTGAGGAACGCTCCCTCCGCATGGACTCACCTGTCCCTGCGCAGAGGACGCCGATCCAGAGGCCCCCGGGCTTCATGGGAAGGAGGTGAGCGCAACCCTTAGCCAAGCAGAACGCATCAGCCCGGAGGCACACAGCAAACTCAGCACTAACTGGGGGGCTGCTGGGTGGTGAACCCCATCTTCGGCTCTCCCTCTGCCTCCCTCGTGCTAACAGACCCCTTGTTTTCTGCGTTTAACAACAAGCTTTTGTGTTCCGCTTCCTGCGGGAGCCAGTTACTCGCCCTTGGCCGGAGGCCTCCCAGCCGTGGGCGCCATCTTGGGGCTCTGGCCGTGGGCACCGCCTCGGGAAAGGCAAGGCTTTCCTTTTTCCTGTCTTTTCCCTGGCGGGTGCTCCCTAACACTCACCCTCTGTCGAGTTCCAGAGCGCCAGTATGTCCGGGAGGGGGGCCTCTAGCCTTTGCACCTGCCCATACCCCGAGTTTTTGGTTGGTTGGCTGCTGCTGCGTTGCCGATAGTGGGGAGGCCCCTGGATCACCTGCTCCGGAAGCCGGGAGGCTCCGTCCTGGTCTCGCGAGACTGTGACCCCGAGAGTTCCTGGCCCGCTGCCGCCTCCAGGTTCCTGCACAGACCGCGGCTTGACGCACGTCCCTAGTCTTGCCGACAAGACCCATTTTGCTGTCCTAGAGCCAGAGGCTATGGAGAGCTCTCAGGAATAAGACCAAGAATGCAGTCACTAAGTTAGCCCTCTGCCTCGTTCCGCCTCGCCTACGTGTCTCAGGCAGCGGCTCAGACCCTGCCTGGTGCCCCCATTTTGCAGCTGCTGCCAGGGCACCCCTCTCCACTGCCTGGCTCTGGTGGCCAGTGGGCTTAGGCCCTCTGGTCTCACAGCACCACCACCAAGGGGAAGAGCTCCGAAAAGGCGCCCATTGCAACCCACCAGAGCACCGCAAGAGACAAGCACCCAGGGAAAGCCAGGCCTATCAGCTTATCCTTCTAGCGGCACCGGAGGGGCGGGCTCCTAAGGACATACATCTCAGGACTGGCTCTCATCCTCTCCAGAGACTTTGAAGACCTGGCACCATCTTGGCACGCTCCTCTAGCCACCTCCAAAATGTTACTTATAGTTACTGTAACTATAGTGAATATTGTATTGCATGAAACTAATATAATACTGTCAACTGTAATGGAAAATAAAAAAAAATAATACTGTATTGTATATTTGAAAGTAGCTAGAAGAGTGGCTCTTGAAAGTTCCCGTCACAAGAAAGAAATTGTAACTGTATGTGGGGATGGATGTTAAACTGGACTTACTGTGGCAATCGTTTTGCAACGTATACAAATATTGAATCACTGCATTGTACACTTACACTGAAAAAAATGTCAATTATGCCTCAATTTAAAAAAATGTTTTTAAGTAAGTTGTTTGAGCTGCACACTAGTTACTGAGGGTAGCGATGATCATACACACTCTGGTTGGTGAGCCTCAAGCAAGGATGAGCACTTTGCAGGTTTTCAGTAGGCCCTTCTTTTCATTTTTGCTCCAGGAAGAGTGCCTAGTCATTTTGATATATATCAGCAGACCTCTGATGATGGCCTAAACAAAATATCTCATTTCATCTTCTGAAGCAAATTTCCATCAAGAGAATGGAGAGAAAATTCTTACTCACCCAATGCCTAAACTTTCGGTTTTACAGCAGACAGTAAAACTAATATAGCTAATATAACTACAGTATTAAAATAATCCTTGACCAGAAAGCCAAGGTAATAATATAACATTCCTCTTCAGAGTTTAGGAAATAGAAAGCCCAATTTTATACCACAAAAATATTTGATATTTCATTCTTCCATTAGTTCTAAATTAACATGAAAAAAGCTTGCCAATGATCCATAGGAAATTTATCTTCCAGGTAATGAAAGCCAAATAAAATAAGCAACTACAAATAATATAAACGACACATTTATTTAGAAAAATAAACTGAAAATGCTGTTTGTCTGGTACATTATCCCATGAAGCATAGATAAATGGCTATAAAAAACTGTTGTCATATGTCAAATACAAATTACAAATGATTTTTTTAAATTCAGAGAACAAATAGATGTTCAACACAAATGTTTAGTGTACAGTTCACTATATTTGACTTCTTGGCTGTTAATGATATAAAATGATCTTCAATAAAAAAATTTGATCCCTTTTTCATTCATTTGACCACACTGATGCTTTTTTGTTATTATTCTATAGTTATTTTAATCTGAGACAAACCTTTTTTTTTAGATAACTGATTTTTATAGAAGAGAAAGCAATGTCTGCAGAATTCTTAAGTGTTTCCTTTTTGGACTCCTACAAGAAACTGCTTGTTGTGGTCTCAAAACTCATGGGACCATCTGTGCAAATAACAGCACACATCATTACCCTGAATGGAAGTGACAGTGCAAATATTAGAAGTGCATTGAGAAATAATCAGTAAGACTGACTTCCCCCCTCTCTCAAACAATATGGTGTGAAGGACTGAATGCAGAAACATTTCAAGCAATTGACAATAATGCTGTTATTCCATTATGGCTTTAAGGGTATACACAAGATGGCAAACATCCTCTCTGCAAACAGCAACATTCTGTCCTAATACTACTGCTCATTGCCGCAATGCTCCTCTGTTTGTTCAGTTTATTTTTGTCTACATATTTATTTTGAAATGCTGAGTAATTCTGACTAGAGATATTTCCTATCTCTATTTTACCTTCCCAAATGATAAATCAATTGATAATAATGTACTAGCTTAACTGCCAAATATACATTTTCATGGGTTCACATCTGGGAATATTTATTTTCATGGTGAAGGAAGATGGGTTTTGTTTGGTTTCTGTTTTTTGTTGGCTTAATTGTTTAGTCCTTTCTATATATATATATATAT
>NW_006285040.1:157189-162193 GCF_000327345.1 Myotis davidii
ATATATATAAAATCTTCTTGATAATTTCTGAGTGAAGAGATTTAAGGCTGTGGCTTTTTTTCACCCCTAGGGCTCTGCTCATGGCTGTCAGACTAGAGGCAGATGATTTTATGCAGACCATATCAGTAATCACTTGTGCTCCAAAGTTGAGGGAATTTGCTGCTCTGAGATGGACAAGTTCCTGGTTATTTCGAAATTACATCTGGCCTCAAGAAGTCATAATGATGAATCTGAAGTGAGAAAAATGAGCTGACATGCCTCCAAATAAAGATTTCCTTCCAATCTGAAGGAGCTGTCAGAAGAAAACAAAAGACAAAAGATCAGTTTAAATAGTAAGTACAGTTTAACAAAAACACATAAAATGTATTAAGGATGAGGCAATCATTTGTTAATGCCTAATTTAAAATTACTTGAATTATCAAGAATTTCATTTTAAATGTCTAAACATATTGAAACATATATTCCCCTTAAATTTCATATATAAAAATAATGTGACAAGTCAGTCATCAAAATTTAGTAGTAGCATGCTTATATTTCAATTAAAAGATCTGTCTCTTTCATTAATCTCTTCCCATCTGCCCCATCCCAGAGATGTCAGTTTGTTCCATGCATTGATGCCTCTGTTTTATTCATCAGTTTATGTTCATTAAATTCTACATGTGAGATCATGTGATATTTGTCTTTCTCTGACTGGCTTATTTCCCTCGCATAAAATTCTCCAGGTTTATCCATGTTGTCTCAAAGGGTAAGAAATCCTTCTTTAACCGATGGACACAGACAGTAGTGTGGTGAAGGCCTTGGGTGGGGCAAGGGCAGGGAGGAGGAAGCTAAGCGAGAGGGAGGGAATTGGAGGACATCTGTAATACTGTTAACAATAAAATTAGTAACTAAATAAGAATTAATGTTCAAAATCTATCTCTGACATTTTTTAAAACTTCAGGTAAATTTGTCCACCTGTAAATGTACTAAGTTCTCAAAGACTATTTATATAGAGCCTGAAAATATAAGAATATCTTGAGATATTTATATCTTGATATATTCTTTGATGCACATATATATCACTATTAAAATAGTTAACAAATCATTTTTAAGGTAGAGAGACTTCATTTAAAACAGCAAAAAAGCATTTAAAAACCACATTGCATAATGTTCTCTTTCACTGCGTTCTATATAGTCTAAATGTATTATCAAACTGCCAAAAAGATATTCTTTTCCTTGATGCAGCAGAGCTGCCAAAGAAGTAGTCTGCCTTCATGAATACCTGCAATAATTAGCACCTTAAAATAAATTCTGTACATATTCCTATCCATATCCTAATTAATACATTTTTTTGGAAGATAAAAAGAAATAAAACCTAACCATAATCCTCACTCTGCCCACCCAACATCAAATATGCTTAGCACCACTTAATGTGCAGCGTGTCTATGGTCTTCTCTTTAAGTTATGATGTAAAAGATAATATGTATGCAATGACTTACTCAAATAGGTCCAGAAAGTTATTAAAATGAACCTGGTACAATAATTAATTGATTAGTAAATTATTAGAAAAGTCAGAGACAGCAGTTGTGGCATTAAGTGCATTTTTAATCCCTTAAAGCCCATCTGAGAACCCCTGCTTTAACACTTTCATGTGGAGGTATGTAAATTCCAAATGCATTGTGTGCTTTCCTCAATAAAGAGACACAAACATACACATAGATGGCACAATAAAAACAGACTGTGCAGCTACTGGACAAATTGTATATTACCAGATCATCACTAGCATATGTCAAGTTGCACATTCAGTCTTTTATGAAATTCATAAATAAAGAATTGTTCTCCCTTTGTGGTTTTAATAAGACTTCAAGAATTGTTCAGAGTCTTGTAAATGTTATTTTAATAATCCCTTTAAATTTTATCTGTTGCTGTTACCTCTTGAAATATGATTTAATTAGATTGCTAATCCAACTCATTCAGGAAATGCCAAGAGATATTCTGTGGGGAAATGTTGCTTCTTACAGTGTAAATTTTCTCCTTTACTTTTGCTAATATCATGGCAGAATTTTTCTTATCCCTTTTGAGGCAGTTGTTGACTGAGTTTTTCATCCTAACAATCCTGTCCTATAGTATTTAACTTAAAAAAGTAAAACTGTTAACAGATTCTTGTTTGATTTTTTTTTAAAAAAAAAAGGAATTTTGTACATTTTTACATCTATTTAAGATAAGACTAAAATTATTTATAAATATTTTCCTGTTCCAGTAATTTTTTTAGGTATCTCGTAAAAGCAGTTATTTGCCTCACAGCCTTCAGTGACCAAACATTAAAAGCAGAGAATAAAATCTACTAACCAGGAGATGTCTATATTGGCAGTTTGAATTCCAACATTGGGCGTTAATGAAATACATTTAAGTTTTACTTAGTTTTGAAATTTTTTTACAGATATCCAGGCCTCTCCCTGCATGGTATCACATATCCCATTCACCATAACCTCAGGCTAAATATTTGTTCCCTACTAAAGAAAAGCCCCAAGTAATTTTTCATGTATAATTTGCTAACTTAAAAATTCATGAACTTCCATTATTATATATTGTTTATATTTTTCCCTCAAATATGGAGAAATGTAATACCCCATCATCCCTATACAAGTTAAATAAATGTACTCAGCATTGCAATAATGAAACATAAATCACCAAGATTCTGCATTAGCAACAATGAGTTGAAGTGTTTCGGGAATGCTCTCTGACTTATTCTTTAGATGGGTAGTTAATTACTTCATTCTATTTCAAAGGCCTTTGTTTAAAACTCATTAAAGTTTTCTTCACTTTTTGAATGGAATAGGTCAAAGTTTTTAAGCACTGCAAGGATCATTCTTTAATTTTGGTAAATTTTTCCAGACACAAATGTGATATACAAAATATGAATGATACCAGGTAATTTTTAGGCTTTGACTCATTAAATGTCAAGTCAGTTAATTTAGGTAAGTAGCATCTTTTTTTTTTCCAAACTTGTCTTCCTCACCTTAAGAAGGAAGGTGTTATTGGAGCCTTTTATTGCAGTTATATAGTCAAAAACACAGGAGGCCCAACCTATGGATTAAAAACTCGAGTTTTCACAGCACAGGTGAGAGTGAAGTCCTGTGATTCTCCCACAATTCAGATTCCAGCATCGGGTGTAGACACTAAGTTGCACCCCTGAAAGGCATGGCCTTTGGACCTTCTTAATGAAGGGTCCTTTGACCAAGTCCATGGGCTGAGGCTGCCTCTCCACTGCCTCCCATTAGCAAAGTGAACCAGGTATGTGCACGATGCACTAGGAAGCCCAAGGTCTCTTCTGTGTGGCTCTCAGTTCGGTCCTCTCTCCAGTTCTGTCCTCAGGTTTAGGGGATACTTTTTTCATGTAAGCAGTCTAGCTCTGGGCTGAGTGGCTGCTTGGGCACCAGGCTGAAGACATCACAGGGCCCTAGAGGCGCAGTGGGGTAGTAGACCCTGAGACAGCCTGGCAGTGAGCAATGGCAGGGCAGAGCCTGCAGAGAAGGTGCCCGGGGAGGAAGGCAGTGGTGGTGGTGGCTGCATGCAGTCCAGGTAAGTGGAGAGGTCGCAGTGCTTGAAGCTGCCACCCTCCAACATGTCCTTGGTTTTGGGGTACAGCACCCAGTAGCTGTCCTTGTCTGTGAGGTTGTGGCCGATGCTGTTGCAGAAAGTCATGCCACATGACAAAAGAACCAATTACCATTCGCCATGCAGTGTGTGACATTTAATGAGTCAAAGCCTCCCTGCTAATCATTCACGAACATTATTTACGAGTGGTGACTCTTGGAATTAAATATGTAGACTATAGTTGTAAATATGTAATATTTATTTATGTCGATGAAATTACTACAGTGTGTTTTTTTGCCCAACATATGGCTATTCACTAAAATTTGTTAAAAATAACAGTGAATTAATAATAATAATAATAATAATAATAAACCCTGTTAATTTAATTATAAGCAAATCTTGGTTAAAATTCTCTTAAAATTAACAGGGTGTTAATTTTCACATGTGACCCATGGACCAGAAATTGTGCCTGTTAAGTCTGAAGTCCATTAAATTGAGGTCCGTAAAATCGAGGGTTTACTGTAGCATCTTAAGTGATTAAGAACATTTCTTCACAGATAGGGCAGCATGATTTTAAAATGTCAAGACAGCAAGCAACGCTAAGGAAAAGCTAAAAATTTTACTAAAAGTTTGTCCAAACATAAGAATTTCACAATTCTATATTTATTTGGAACTTAGTGTAATTTTTATAATTCTCTTCATTATAATCTATATTTACTAAGTAAAATTTATAAAGTTTTACATATGAATTATATAGCACTAAAATATATTTTTAAAAACAGACAAATACTTATATACTAGTGACCCAGGACAAGGATTTGTGCACATTGAAAGGAAATTACTTAGAAGGTGACCAGAGGGATGGGACTGGGCAAGACAGGCCGGACACGCCCTGGAGCCAACCTCCAGCAGTCCCTCCCTGGCTGGCTGCACCTGGGGTGGCACCTTGGCTCCAAAGGCATCTGCAGAGTGAGTGGGGTCCCTCCGGCAGGTGGGGTCCGTCGGCCTGGACTGCAGGGATCAGCCTGAAACCGGCTCTCCGACATCCCCCCGAGGGGTCCCAGAAGGTGGAGAAGGCACTCTGCAAAGTTGCTGTCACACGGGTGTGGAACGCAAACACAAGTGTGCAGTAAACCAGATTTGGGCCCACAGTGCCCCAGCAACAACATAACCCATGGCCAAAGGTGGAATCACACGGCCCCATGAGGAATCAAACTCCCTCCTCTCGGGTGTCAGGGTGCATCACCAGAGAACTGCTGCTGCAAGTCACTGCAGCTCGGCAACCCCTGTGTTGAGCATCTTCCCTCTGGTGGTCAGTGTGCGTCAGCGACCGGTCGGACAGAGAAAGGGACACTTAGCCTACTAGCCTTTTATATATATATATGTATGTGTATATATATTATATATGTATGTATGTATTATATATGT
>NW_006285040.1:162296-207232 GCF_000327345.1 Myotis davidii
AAGTGTTTCATGTCTCTTATGTCTGCTGCATTTAAGAAGTAGTAAGTATGAAGAGACCAAAATCATTACCAAAAAAAAAAATCTGTCTTGTTCCCTCTGTTAAATTAATAGCAGCAAGAAGTTTCCACTTAATTAGGCTAAATGAAAATGTATGGAATATTTACTAAAAGCCAGGCCTTATGCCAAGCATGGAAAATATATAAATAAAAAGTTACATTTCTATTACATCTAAATACAAAGCTAAATATTTCACATTCTATTTGTCATATAAAGCTATGAAGTAGATATTCTTATCATTCTCCAGGTAAGGAAATTCTGGCACTGATTAGATTGCACTACTACCTGCAAGCCAAATTTGCTACACTTACACCAACCATTGGGTATAATGAGATGAATATTTGGGACAGATAGCATGACCCACATAGACTAAATTATTTACTCTTCTGTCCATTTACAGAAAAGGTTGTCAGTCCTCTTTGAATCTAACTTATTTATTATAATATTAATTATGAATCTATTTTCCCAAATGGATTGTGGATCATCTCAATAGCATTTATTAAATTATCTATATTTTGCTATGCTTTAACATGCTATTCTTTTTAAAAATATGTTTTTATTTATTTCAGTGAGGAAGGGAAGAGAGAGAGAGACATCAATAATGAGAATCATTGATCAGCTGCCTCCTACACACCCCCCTATTGGGGATCAAGCCCACAACCCAGGCATGTGCCCTGACTGGGAATCAAACCATGACCTCCTTGTTCATAGATTGACACTCAACCACTAAGCAACACCAGCCAAGCTGGCATACTATTCTTTTGTAATAATTCACATACATAAATGATTGTAATTTGGATGCTAGTCATTCATTTCCTCTGTGGTATACATTTTAGATTCAGAGTGGTTGTTTTTAGCAAAATTTTAAAATTCCATGGACTAGCATTGAATAGATAGATTAACTGAGGCAAATTGGCATCTGTGCAATATTAAATAGTCATATCAGAAACATTTTTATTCTTTTTTCAGTTTTTTTAAAAATTGGATATATAGCTGTCATTTTGAATTTTATTGTGTTAGAATAAGGCCTGTTTGGTAAGACAAATTCCCAAATATTAGTGTTTTCTAATGTGAATAGAGGGATAGCAAAAACACTTCCCTGTGAAAAGAAAAATGACCAAAGTTAACTTTCTAGCTGTTTCTATGGAAACCTGGTACTGGTAGAATGTCAGCTGTATTACTATGTAACTTCGCTTATGATAAAAATAAATCCTGATTTGTAAACTGCATCTGGTCTAGCAAGACTGTGAATGACTATAAATATCTTCTGGGATTTCTGAGGGTGGTAACTGGTCATATTCTTTCCTATTTGGGACATGGGAAGTGTTAGCCAGGGTTGGTCCCTCATCTGACCATCATCTCAAATTCTCACGCCTGAGCTGTCACTTTGCAGGGTTGGAGAAGGACTTTATCCTTGACACTTACGGAACCTCATGTCAGAGAATCACTTGATACTGCCCTACAGGTATGCTTTGTTTACTGTATTATTCTAATGAAATCATTGTCAAATGTGCTCTATGGGGGTACTACTGTGAGATGGCTTGTCAAGTTGAACTGAAAACTACTAAGAGTGTTAGTAGTGTCATACATATGGAGATTCTCTTTCATTTGTGTATTATTGTCTTCATATTCTGTCATGTGTAGAGGATTAAGTGGTCAGAAGGAGGTACAGGGCAAGACTGTATACCTCCCCCAACTTTTTATAGGGCTTGAAGATGCAACACACACCAGAGTCCCCTCTGAATGGTGCCCCGGATACTCCTGTCTTGGTTATTATATTCTTGCAACAAGGAAGTATGAAAAGAGGATTTTGAATAATAGACTTAGTACCACTGCTTTAGAAAGAATTAATATTAAACAAAAACATTCAGTGGAAGCAGTTGGGCAGAGTTTCCCCCAGACATGCAAAAAAAAAGTTTCAATGAGTTTTCACTGATAAAAATGACATTTAAAAGATAGGTAGACAATGTGTTATCAGCTAGAAAGAGAATGTAAATGAAGCATTCTAGATAGACAAATAAAAACACCTAGGTCATTTTTAATAGCACTGTGTGTATTTACTCTTGCCCATTTAGTATGTTTTATATTCAGCCCATGTATTGGTTCCAAGTTATATGAAGTTTAATTGTTTTAATTAGTGTATAGATATGTACAGAATTTAATGCATATAATTAAATTAGGAAAAGATAGTTATGTGTGCACTTCCTTGTAATCTTTAAATTCTATTAAATATCTAGCTATTTTGGAAAGTCATTTTATTTCATGCTTCACAAACTATGAATATTGAGAAAATAACCTTGAAAATGATTATTTTAATATGAGTAAAATTAAATTGCTAGCTCTAACATTGTGTTCCAAGTTGACACAACTAATTCCTTCTCATGAATTATCTATGAAATATTGCAAAATATAAGTGAGATTCTCTTATAGGTTCCCTGCTTTCCTGAGCCCAGCAGCAGTGTAGGACCAACCTACACATCCATGAGGAAGACATACTAACCAAATGTGTAGGTAATGCTTGATGTATTGAGGCTAGATAATTAGTAAATGTACATGTGTCTAATACAGCAGCAGTTTAGAGAGATGATATTTAAGCCTTTCAAGCCAGATGGTCATTCTCTAAAATAAATTCCTGACACCCTGAAATATCACTCACCTCAGAATGCCCTTCTTATCTGAGCTAGCACATCAATGACATTCAATAACATTAGTTCCAAATTACCAAGGACAGCTACAAAATTTATAGAGTTCAGTGAAAAATGAAATGCAGGGCCCTTGCTCAAAAAGCAGGAAAAGAGCTTTGTTTTTTCTTACTCGCTCTCTCTGTTTTTATATTTGCTATTTAATGTCATGCTCCTTCTGGCTGAGTGAAGACCCCTATAAACCCCGGAACTTTGCCTTGCAATTCAGAGCACATCACAGGGCTGCCAGCACTTTGTCCCCCCTCCCCCTCCCCTGAGACAGGACAGCAATGATCTCTGGGAATGGGAGGGGAAGTGGGTGGTGAATGTAGTACCATGCCTGACAAGAAGCTTCAAGCCTCCAACATGTTCTCTATTTTTCTATTGGACTTCATTTATAAAATGCAAATTCAAAGATACAAGTATCAAGACAGTGACTGCATATCATTAAACCCGAAGTGTAGGGGCCTATTTATGGGTAAGGAGGTGGTGCTTCTAAAGACAGGGCTCGCTCGGTGCAGCTGCAATGGTCACAAGCCTATGAAGCTGACCCTGCAAGTCTGCCCCACTACGAGCCTTTAAAATTCAAAACAACCACCAAATATCCAGCTATGCCTAATCCTCTGCTCCACTGTGTTTGGTTTTTCATTCAATAGTAACTAAAAAAAATGCACATAAAATGTAAGGAGTAACGTAAAAATCAGTTTAAGGAGTGCCAAATTTTTGTAAGTTAAACATGTCCACTTAAGATTTTGACACTATAGCATAGAAAAAAATAACTGTTCATCTACTGTATATCTGGCCCTGAAAACTTTACCCTTCAAAGTAAGGACCTTGTTTGTAAAGTCCAACTAAATACTTTGTTAGCGTAGTAGCATAGGTAGCTAATTAGTATTACAAAGGAAGGGAGCAAAGGGAATCAGACATTAGACCTAAAAACTAGGGAGCTAATCAGACATTAGCCTGCTTCACTAGGAAGTTGCAGCATTCACAGGCTCCCGGAAGACCAGCTACATCCTCTGCCCTCAGGATGTAATCCTCTGCCAACCCTGGAGTGGGCAGGAAGAATAGCCCTGGGGAACAACCAGACTGGTACCTGGATTTTCCAGAGAAGCAGGGGGGAAATTCCTTTGCTAGGCACATGCACAGTAGAAACCAGATGACAGGGCAGAACTTTGGGGCATGCACAGTAGGAGCCACAATGGCAACAAAAAGGGGTGGAGTGTAGTCTGAGAAAATCGGAAAAGTAGGTAATCAGATTGGATGAGGGCCTGGAACCCTGGAAGGTCCAAGAAGGCGACTGGTTGGAGGAGGGCCCAGCATAAGCCTGGGTAAACCTGAGGGCACATTATTTCCCTTCAACTCAATAAATATTGCCACTAGGCTTAAACTTTCTCCATACACGTGCCCTTAGAAATTCCTTTCTCACAACATTGCAAGAACCAACCCATTTTCACTGGCAATAACTTGACAATTGAATTTGTTGAAATTCTCTAAGAAAATTAGTTACAGACAATGATATACTAATAGACGTTCTCTTGCTCATGGAACATCTGCATTCACAAAGCAAAAGACTATTCTATTAGCTTAAACTGTATCAGTTTTTCTCTCCATATTTATATGTCCATGTAGAATCACAGCAGTTCGGAAAAGGGTGCTTTTCAGCTATTTTTGCCAATTAATTTAATTCAATTTAAATCAACTTGGTGACATAATAATAATAATAATAGAAATTACGTTTTTTGAACAATATAACAGTGAAGTTACTATGATGTGATAATTTTAAATATATTAACAATATATGTATAGTTACTTCAACATATGTATGTCAAAAAAGACTATTTAAAGGCACATCTTAAAAAGCACATCTTAGAAGCCTAGCTCAAACATGTTTTGGGATATTTTGTCAACTGTTTGAAAAAAATCTTATTATTGCTCTATAAATGTTACAATTAAATATCACAATTAAAGTCTTCCATAGAAAAGGAATAAATGATGTTTAAAAAGTAATATTTTTCATCCTTTTAGATTTCAAGTTGAAAATATTGCCTTGAAGAATACTTTCTAGAAATCTTTTTCTACTGTTTATTATGGGCACAAATGAACCAATAAATTAGTCAAGACGGACACCAATCTTATGATTAAGTACAAATTCCAATCACTTGAAAAACATTCATTCCACAGGATACAGGCAACATATGCTTGCTTACCTGCTTCATTCATTCATTCATCCAATCATTTATTCATCTAAATTGTGTGCAGTCTTGTGGAACTTCTTTAGTATTGACTAATGCCAAACTCCTAATGTGGATTGATCAATTAATGAATACTTGCAAAATTCTTAATACAGTGCCTGGTGTGATATCATACTTTTGGAGTCTGGTACTCAGAATTAAATTCCATTCCACAACACATAAGGATCTGGATAAGAGAGTTTTGTTTTTAATTCTAACCTGGGGATATGTTTTTATTGATTTTAGAGAGAAGGGGCAGAGTGAAAGAAGATAAACACTGATTAGCTGCCTCCCAGGTGCACCCGAATGGCGATCAAACCTGCACCCTAGGTATGTGCCCTGACTGGAAATAAAACCTGCAATGTTTTGGTGTACGGGACAATACTGCAACCAATTATGCCACCTGGCCAGGCTGGACAAAATAGTTTTTCGTACTCAGTTTCCTCAACTATTAAAAAAAAATGGGATAAACATTAATGTTTACTTTGCAAAGTTGATGAAGAAAGTAAATGAGAACATAGGTAAAAATGATTTAACAGTGTATATTGTTACAGAGACAGAAACATTGAACAAATACATTTTTTTCCCTTTTGTGTAGATAATGCCACAAGAGTGCTGAACAAGCTACCTGAAAACCTAGTTCTTAGAAAACAGTCCGAGGCTACTTGGTGCACATCAACAGGGGAACTGCCATAATTCTCTGTCCCATCTCTCACAACCAAAGGAGGCCACAGTAGTGGGTTTGCCAAGAAATAAAACCAGAATGAAAATAACTGTCTTGCCCTCTTCCTTCTGTGGTTTATTAACAATATTAGCATAGGTAATTTTGCAACCAATGAGTTATAAATACCTTCTAACATTTAATTACTTTCAGACAATATAGTGCACAGTGTAAAAATTACCAAAGGGTAAATGCTAAAGGAACCGATTTAGAAAATCAGTCACCAGAATACTTGGTGCTTTGATCCATGAACCAAGGAAAGCACACTCAGCAAGCATATCTACTTCATACTCTGAGGAAGTGGAGGGATTCAGCTACACAAAATGTGGATATTTACCTACCCTGCCTCCTCTTGTTACTCACTAGTGGTGTTCAGAGGACCATTTTGTCTTTTTGTTTGTTTGTTTTTATTTCTGAAAAAAATCTCTGCTTTAAGAATGTTTTCATTAGCTTAGGCCAACCGGGAATTTCACTCATGCTAATGATCATAAATTGTTTTCTCTAAAGCCAAAAATGGTTTTGAAAACTCTTTCTTCTAAATCTCTCTTCTTCCTGTCCCACCTTTTAATTTCCTTTTAATTAACTGATGTGTTGCTTAGTAAAACAGTTGCAGCCAGATTGGAGAGCGCTGTGAAATGAATGGTTGTGATATTTATCCCTCCTTTTGGCAAAACTCCTTTGTGTAACTGCATTAAAACCTGCTGCATCTGATGTTAACAGGAGCACCAGCACGTTCTACTCAGTCCCATTGCAAATGAGGCATGCTAGAGAATGGCATTAATTTTCATGATGGACTTAGAGTACCTTCATCAAAACAAAATCAAAATGCTAACACTCCTCCCTCATTTAAACATTTCTGTCAAGCCACATTCAGTTTAGGTTCTTAACTATTACATGAAACAAGTGATAAGAATATTCCCCCTTCTAATAACTGATGTTATCCAACAATCAAACTCTGAAGACAAGCCATAAAATGCTCTCATATTTATGGAATGGCATTCCTTTCTTCCTCTAGAGATTTTAAACAAATGATAGGAAAAGAAATCAGAGATTCTCTGGTGTTATTAAGGTCTCTGAAGCTACTGGCCTTGGAAAAATATCTAGCTGCTTATGCCAACAGGTCATCTCCATTCTTCATTTCCTTTTTAAAAACATTTTACTCAGAAGGAATTAGAAGCAAAGCAAAATAGAATATATTCCACTTAAAATGTATTTTTCTTCTAAAATGCTTTGCTTTTTTAGGCATACATGACTGAATATTGTAAGCTCTGGGACAGAAAAAAAAATATCTTGCATCAACTACAATTGAGTGGTGTTTCTGGAAAGTCTTTGTGAAAAGCAACATACAGAATGTCTCCTAATAAATTTTGTATATTAGCCCCTCAGATGTATCATTGGCAAGTATCTTTTCCCATTTAGTAGGTTGTCTTTTTATTTTGATGGTTTCCTTTGCTGTGCAAAACTTTTTAATTTGATGTAGTCCCATTTGTTTATTTTTTCCCCTGTGTTTCTCTTGCCCAGGGAGATGTATCAAAAAAATCACTATGAGAACTCTCAAAGAGTTTACTGCCTATGTTTTCTTCTATAAGTTTATGGTTTTGAGTCTTATATTTAAGTTTGAACACTTTGTAAAATATATGATTGCCTAACCACTATGCTATACACCTGAAGATAATACAAAATAATATTGAATGTAAACTGCAATTGTTAATTGATTTTTGAGAGAGAGAAAAACATTGATTTGTGTTCCAGGTATTTATGCATTCATTGGTTGCTTCTTGTATGTGCCCTAATGGGAGATTAAACCCACAACCTTGGCGTACCTAACCAACTGAGCTATCAAGCTAGGGCCTAAACAGTAACTTAAAAATAAAAAAGAGGGTCTTAAAATGGTTCTGTTTTACTTGAAGAGAGTAAGATAATGCTGCAAGTGTCTAGGATATTTTTACTTACCCTTAGAATGGATCAATTTCCTAACAACTACTTTCCTTCAATTTTGCCACCATTATGGCTAGAAAATGTGAGTATCCATATGTATACATCCACATTGCCAACAGAAAGGAGAATACCCTTATAATCAGACAGACAATGGAATGATGAGTAATTTTTACTGTCATTAAACTTGAAAGTAATCAGAGAGAGGTCCTAGATACCCTAACATTCTTTATTATGATACTAGAGGCCCGGTGCATAAAATTCAGGCACTGGGGGTGGGGGTGGTTGTCCCTCAGCCCAGCCTGCACCCTCTTCAATCTGGGACCTCTCAGGCCTAAACTGGCAGTCAGACATCCCTCTCACAATCTGGGACTGCTGGCTCCTACCCACTCGCCTGCCTGCCTGCCTGATTGCCCCTAACTACTTCTGCCTGCCAGCCTGATCACCCCCTAATCAATCCCCTGCCAGCCTGATTGATGCCTAACTGCTCCCCTGCTAGCCCGATCACCCCTAACTGCTTTCCCCTGCCGGCCTGGTCGCTCCTAACTGCCCTCCCCTGCCGGCCCTGTCTCCCCCAACTGCCCTCCCCTGCAGGCCTGGTCCCCCTCAACTGCCCTCCCCTGCCAGCCCAGTCACCCCTAACTGCCCTCCCCAGCTGGTCTGGTCACCCCTGACTGCCTCCCCTGCTGGCCTGATGGCCCACAATTGCCCTCCCCTGCCGGCCATCTTGTGGTGGCCATCTTTTGAGCACATGGGGACAGCCATGTTGTGCGACGGTGTGATAGCCAATTTGCATATCACCTCTTTATTGTATAGGATGTCTCAAATACAATCCAATGACCTATCACTTTAACACCTAGAGAAGTAAACTACACTATCAAAGCATCACCGTGTTATTATATTCAGAATCCAGTAACTTCTTCAATAATGGCTAAACCAAAAATAGTCTCAGTGTCTGGCTCTCAAGGTATTTTTGGTTCAGGTGTGTTTTCCAATATACTATAAATATATGTATGTATACAAACACACACACACCGATAGTTACATATAGAAATGATTACAGATATGTGTATGAACACACACATATTTCTTTGTGCTTTTATCTAAGGTAGCATGAAAGCAATGCTATCTCAGTAGTAATTAGCACATATAGTGCCCTGATCTTGGTCTGTGATAAAAGGAACCAGGAATTCTTGGAAAATGGCTGATTCTAAGACTGGAACAGGTAATGAACAGATGATTTTGGAGCATCTTGTCACACCAGAAAGTAAGGAAGTACGCACACACACAAACACATTGATAAGAACCTGTCAATGGGACACAGGAGCCAAATGAAATAACTCCAATGGCCAAAGGTAGAACAGTGAACAGTTTGGGTCACAAAGTAAAGTAGCAGTAGGTTATAACCCAAAGTATAAATTAAACTTCCTTGAGTTTGTACTAATCTAAGTAAATGTTTGAATAAATAAATAAGCCGGGGAGGAGAGGCAACTCTCCCATGAGGATAATTCCAAATCATTAATACCGGGAGCAGGGGCGTTACTTATAACTCCTGAAGTGTGAGAGGTGCGCAGTGACTTTCTTCTGAAGAGTATAGTAGGAAAGGGGGTGAAAGGAGCGGAGTTACACTGGAGACACCTGACAGATCTTTATCCAAGTGTTCAAGGTCAATATCAACAGTGATATATCATGTTGACGAAAATGGCACTTTCTCCTGTGTTCTTCCTCCCCAAACCTCATAACCACAGTCTAGTCATGTGAAAAAAACCAGACAAATGTCAACAGTGGAACATTCTACAAAATATCTGAACATTATTCCTCAGAACTGTCACAGTCATCAAAAAATAAGTCTGTGAAACCGCCGCTGCCAAAAGCAATCTAAAGACACATGATAACTAGGTAAGAGGGGATGCTGGAACAGAAAAGAGACATGAAGTGAAACCACGGAATCCTAGATAAAATATGGTGTATCAGTCTGCTAGGGCTCCTGTAAAAGTACCACAAACTGGGTGGCTTGAAAAACAAACAATTATTTTCTCACAGCTCTGGAGGCTTAGATCTCAGTCCAAAAGTAAAGTGCTGGTGGGACCGTTTCCTTTTGCAGGCTCTGAGAAAGAATCTATTCCGTGACTCTCCTGGCCTCTGGTAGTTTGCTGGCAATCTTTGGTGTTTCTTGGCTTAAGGAAGCATCAACCCAGTCTTTGCCTTCATCTTCACATGATGTTTTTCCTGTGAACATGCCTGGATTCAAATTTTTCCTTTTTCTTATTAAGAATATTAGTTGTATTGGATTAGGGTCCACCCTAAAAACGTCATTTTAACGTGGTTGTCTCTTTAAAGACTCTTATCTCCAAATATAGGAGAAATATACATATGTATATTTAAGAGAGATTGAAAAAAATATACAATAATGTGCAGGTTTTCAAGGACTTATCTAATATCCAATTTAATTTAGAGATATAGTTATATATTGAAATTTAAAGTGATGATTTTCTTCCATGTGTTCAATTTAATTATTGCCTTTCCCTTATGGCATAGCTTTGTAAACAGAATATGCATGTGGTATTTAAAATTTCAACAATGTGGAATGTGGTAGATTGTATTTCACTCCCTCTGATGAATAAGTCCCCTTAGTATTTAAAAGTTTGGAGGCATCATGCCCATAACCAGCGGTTTAGTAATATAACAGAAATGGGAAATTTAAGCAAAATGTTCCGTGCTTTTTTAAAGATGAAAAATAAATATCCTCATGTGTTTCTTTCTCAGAGCCAAAACCAATTACTGACTAATTTTGAAACTGCTTTCTAAACAAACTATAATTATTACACCTAGGAATTACAGGTAATAATGGCTTTAATGTTTCATGTCTATTTTCTAGAAAAATCTAAGTGGGCTTTAATGTGTACAAATTATTGCTAATTGAAAATACCTTTCTAGTTTTATTAATAATTTCTTCAAATCTTCTCCCATAGGAAATTTACTGCAATGCCTCAGTCAGAACACTTAAATGACCTAAACCCTAATTTTGTTTTCTACACTTTTCTTTTATTTTCTTTTTTTCTCCCATTGATTTTTAGAGAGCATGGAAGAGAGGAAGGACGGGAAAGAGAGAGAGAGAGAGAGATGAGAGAAACACACCATTGGTTGCTCCTTCATGCAACACGTGACCAGGGCTAGGGATTGAATCTGCATCCCAGGTACGTGACCTTGACCAGGAATTGAACTGCAACCCTTTGGCTCCAACCATTGGCTCTCACCATTGGCTCTAACCATTGAGCCCACTGGCCGTTTTTTATTGTTGTTCATTATATGTAAAGAGAAAAGGAAACGTAGGAAGTAAAATAATATACCCTTGAAAGGCACTTCCTACAGGAAGTGTCTGGGTCAGCGTATGCCAGTGGGTGTTTGTGTGTGTGAGCTTACAACTTGCTCTGCTTTATTTCTTTGTGCTTCAGATTTTTCTATCAGCTCCACGGAAAGAGAAACGCTAGCACAGAAAATCAAAACAATAAGAAAATCATAGGCGGTTTGCTCTGTCTGCTAGCAGACAGACTTACTTTGGCTTATGAAATCATTTCAACATTGGTTTTGGGAAAGATTATCAAAGAGAAATTTTACAGCGTACTTATTTGAAAAGTCTACCTCTCATAGGTCACTGTGTTTATTCTGATTTTGATCATCCTGGTTTAGTAAATGCAAGCTATTTATTGGGATACTAGTTTATTTATGTTAACTCTTTAGCTACATTTAACATTTATACAGTGACCTATTTGCATGTCTATTCACTTCAGAAATGTAGAATTTTAAATTTGATGTGACTCAATATTAATGTTTCTTCATTTTGATGGGGAAAGCAGAAGGAACTGCATATCCATAGATAATGCTGAAAGATTTGTGTGTTTTTTCCTATGTCATATTGCACACTCTATTTTTGCTATTTCATGGTTGTCTTTTTATATGTCCTTTTATTGTGAAACATATCCTGGCAGGAGGCATCAGCTTCCACCAAAATTTGATTTTTATCAATGAAATATTTTTTTACTTATGCTGTTTATGCTTTTTTTGTTGGCTTGCTTTGTATTATTTTTCCTTTGATAAGCAATAAAACTAAATGATTTTATATGTAATAAAACATAACTTCACAATTATTCCCTGTAATTAGCATCTAGTAGAGTTTGAGGTTTTTTTGATTTAAGAACAGCTATGATGGTGTGACTCAGGGCTGTCACTTACAAATGTAAGGCCAGACACAAACATATTCCTAAGACCTCCTCTCAGGGAATTATACCTCTTTGAACTTTACTCCCAAGGAAACTACTAAGAATGTTAGAGCAGTGATACTGCCCTTTAAATCTAATAGATGTTAGCTCAGAAAATGTCTCCAATGCCCATATTAGGGTGACTGCAGACACAAGTTTCCTTGTCAGTGTAATAGGATATAATAATAACTTACTTGATTTGTTGTGACTTGGTGGGATATCAATTTAAAAAAAAAACAACAACACATGGCAGATAGAGGTAATGACCTTTCTTTTGGAGAGGCAGTACAAGTAAATTACTCCTTAAATCAGACACATGTGTTTTAAATGTTTTACTTTTTGCCGAAACTGGTTTGGCTCAGTGGACCTTTCCTCTCTGTAAAAACTCAATAAAATATATTTAAATAAATAAATAAATAAATAAATGTTTTACTTTTTGCTAAATCCATTATTTTCTCAAATTGTTTTACTTCACTGAACTTAAGTTTCCTAGGCTATGTGGGAGTGCTAAACACTGTGAATACTCTTGCTGAAATATTTTTTTCCTTGGGTGCATCAACTTTTCTAGTCAAATATTAATTGTATTCAATAGGTTGTTACACAGTGGTTCTCAACCTTCTGGCCCTTTAAATACAGTTCCTCATGTTGTGACCCAACCATAAAATTATTTTCGTTGCTACTTTATAACGGTAATGTTGCTACTGTTATGAATCATAATGTAAATAGCTGATATGCAGGATGGTCTTAGGCGACCCCTGTGAAAGGGTCGTTCAGCCCCCAAAGGGGTCACAACCCACAGGTTGAGAACCACTGCGAGAGATAGGGTTTGTTAGGCAAGTTTTATTTTTTTAAATATGTTCTTTATTGATTTCAGAGAGAGGGAGGGAGTGGGTGATAGAAACATTAATGATGAGATAGAACCATCTATCAGCTGTCTCCTGCATACCCCCTACTGGGGATCAAGCCCACACCCTGGTATGTGCCCCGACCTTGACCTCATGATTCACAGATTGACACTCAATCATTGAGCCACACCAGCCAGGCTGTTAGGCAAGTTTC
This sequence comes from Myotis davidii, assembly GCF_000327345.1. NCBI lineage: Eukaryota > Metazoa > Chordata > Mammalia > Chiroptera > Vespertilionidae > Myotis > Myotis davidii. The sequence goes on from NW_006285040.1 coordinate 175,243, forward strand.
AAAACAGTGCCGAGAAGTGACAAATCTATTTGTTTTAAATTTTATACCACAAAGCGTTTTAACACAGCTAATATGGAAACAGTATGGAGGTTCCTCAAGTATTTAAAATTAGAACTACCATATAATCCAGCAATCTCATTTCTGGGTATATATCCAAAGGAAACAAAACCATTATCTTAAAGTCTGCACTCCCATATTCACAGAAGCATTGTTCATAGTAGCCAACGTTTGGAAATATTTTAAATGTTTGTTATGGATAAAAAAAAATGTAATATATATATGCAGTTAATATTGTATATATACATATGCAGTCTTTAAGAAAAAATTCCTGTCATTCAGGACAGTATGAATGAACTTGAAGAACATTATGCCAGACGGAGACAAAAACTGCAGTTTCTCTTATATGCCTCCTGAACTTCCCCTACTGAGAGTCAAGCAGGCAACCTGGGTGTGTACCCTGACCAGGAATCACAGGACAACACCCAACCAACTGAGTCACACTGACCAGGAACTTAATAGTTTTTTAATTTGTGCTGTTAGTAGCCATGAATGAATGCTAGATCTATCTGTTCATTGGGGATTGCAATATATTGATAATGTGATTCCATAATTCCTTTTCATTAATTAGTTGAAATATTTCTATATTTCTTTTTTTTAAATATATTTTATTGATTTTTTACAGAGAGGAAGGGAGAGGGATAGAGAGTTAGAAACATCGATAAGAGAGAAACATCGATCAGCTGCCTCCTGCACAACCCCTACTGGGGATGTGCCCGCAATCAAGGTACATGCCCTTGACCAGAATCAAACCTGGACCCTTGAGTCCACAGGCCGACGCTCTATCCACTGAGTCAAACCGGTTAGAGCTATTTCTATATTTCATCCGCCAGGGATATAATTCATATTGGAAAGGCATTAAATGCTTGATTCCTTCCCTTTATTATTCAACCATTTCACAAAATTAGTTTGTTTCCTAGTATTTTCAGATAGTGACAGTATTTTTTATAGTGTCATTCTAAACTCAGAGCTAAACATATTTGATGTGTTTCAATACATTGCAATAATTATCCTTATTGATGCTTTATTTTCCCATCATTTTCCAATTGGAGATTCTTCAAGGTAGTGATTACTTTTGAGACAGACCTAATAGTGTTTTTTAGCTCCCTTGCTATCTGGTACAAGAAGATGTTTTCTGCCTCCAATCTGGAATGAGCCATTTCCCAGGGAGCTCAGGTTTCTTTTGAAGAGGTTTTGTATTTGGAGAAAACAGTCTCTCAGTCTGCTAATTGCTACTGGATTGTTTAGACTTTTAAATGGAAAACTCTGGAGTGTTTGTTTTGTTTAGTTTTAAGAAAAAATTACCAGTTTATATTGAAACTTCCAATTCAAATTCAGCTCTATAAGTTTTTTAACTAGCCTCTATTTTATATCTGTATCTCCTTTTTTATACACGGACAATCTTGTTTTTCAAGGACCCTTAAGGATAATGGAATTAGAATATTACACGTGCTTTGTTTTTTGCTTTATGCCATAGTACATACATCAGATAAACAAAACCAATAATATGCCATTAACATGAATACTAAAAACTGTTTAAAACATTTTTTTGCAATTATTTTTGTCTTTAGGATGTATTCTACTAGGGAAAAACTGTCAAGTAGCTGTGTGAAAATGACAGGATACTTTGGTTTATTTTTTCATATTTAACTGTTGAGAATTTTTACTTTTATAAATGTTTAATATTTTATAATGCCTTATAATTATTTAAAATTATACATGGATTCAAAGATATGAAACTTAATTTTAAAAGAATTGTTCAAAAAGATTTTTCAAACCTAGATTCAGAAATGGCCTGCCTACTGTATGTAAGATATAATATTTAAAAAATCCTTTGATTATCAAGGAAAACATTAAATTCTCTTTCAGTGTTGACAATTGAAAAATACTAATACATATAATGCGTTTTAAAAGCTGTTAATTAAACATCTTTATAACGTATAGGGGTCATTGTCAATTATCTTTGAAAATTATGTCATTCCCTATAAAACCAAGAATATAAGATAATTTTTAATAAGTCCTGCCATGGACTGGCATTTAAAGTTTTCCCTTCAAAACATAAACTTTCTTCATCATGTGAGGAAAGAAATCCTCCAACCAAATTCGCATCATTTTGCAGGATGCTAGGCCTCGGTTTATTTCTCTATTTTTGAGAAACACTCTAACTCGTAACAGTGTGCACATGCACTTCACACCCTGCACTCCCCGCTCCCCAGGTTTTTGCTGGAAGTTTGAATGACTTCCTCTCTTTTGTGGAACCTGACATATTTTGATTCATAATTCCCCTTAAATATTATACATGGCTCTACTGATGTTCAAAGAATAAATATTTAAACAAATAGACTTAAGTGAAATTGAAGACATCTTTGTCTATATTTCATGATTCAAATGTCTGCTGGAAGGACCGTACATATATAAATAAGAGTTGTTAATTTTGGACTGTCACAGCGGTGAAAGGCTGTTTAGAATAGATCAGCTTAAGCAGATTGCAATATATAAACTGTGGGGGGAAAAATCTAACTCTGTGGAAATTTTTTAGAGTATTTAAAGTTCTGTCTTTTCATCTTTAATTTTAAAAATATTTTTTTCTGAAAATTATTTGTCTGTGAGGAGTATGTTACTGAAGTAATCTCTCCACTTTTTAAAAACTTCTAACGTCTACCCCTTATTGAGTTACAATTTGTGTACATTAATGTTCATCCGTCATCAGTTTACAGTGCAATGGCTTTTCTCAAGCTCAACATACTGTGTAACCAGCACTGAGGTCAGAAACAGATCATTACAGGACTTTCAAAACCCCTATATGTTCCTTTTAAGTTACTATCCCTCACACTCAAGGTAACGCCTTTCCTGATTTCTAATGCCACAGATTCATTTGATCTATTTTGTACTTTCTTTTTCTTTTTTTATTTGTTATTTTTATTGCTGACACTATTGCAGATGTTCCCCATTCCCCCCCACTTTGCCCACCTCCACTCAGCCCCAAGACCCCCTCCCTTGGCCCTTACCACACTGTTGTCTGTGTCCATGGGCTATGCACATATGTTCTTTGCCATCCAGAACCAGAAAACTGATTTCATGGTTGTAATCTTTAAAGTCTTACAGGTATATTTAAGGTATGTGCAAAGATAGTTCAGGTAGTATCAGAAAGGATTAGTCCATTTGTGTAATCTTAATTTAGTCAGCAAACATGTCTGGCATATTTAATCTGTACCATGAACTGAATTATTTTTCTGACTGAAGAGCTCACAAATCCAGTAATGAAGATAGACAGATAGACATGTAGACAAGCAGACAAGATACAGTGTGTGTGTGTATGTGTGTGTGTGTGTGTGTGTGTGTGTGTGTGTTATACATATACTCCAGTAGAGGTAGAGGAACTCAGAGGAGGGAGCAAATGCGTTGTATATCATGGCAAAGAGAAGACGCTATCTGAACTTGCCTTAAAATATTAGGAATTTATGAGGCAGAGGTGGTCAGGAAGTCCCAGTTCGTGAGGAAACAGTATGTACAAGGAAGGAATGGAGTCCTGGCCTGTGTGGCTAATTGGTTGAGCATCATCCCATGCACCAAAAGGTTACCTGTTCAATTCACAGTCAGGGTACATGCCTGGCTTGCCAGTTTGGTCCCTGGTAGGGGTGCATATGGGAGGCAACCAACTGATCTCTCTCTCTCTTCTTTTCTCTCTGTCTCTCTATCTCCCCACTTCCTCTCTCTCTAAAATCAATACAAACATATTTTTTTAAAATAAAGGAATGAAGACATACAATATTTTCATTTGGGGACAGTGAGCAGCATTTTGCTTTTGGAAGATAGGGTACATGCAGGAGGGAGGGAAGTGTGTTTGGATGGCAAAGGTGAGAGTGAGCTGTCACAGACTTGTGAGTTTTACTCATAGGAAAATAAATAGGGAAAATGGATGACATGGTTCTGAGATTCTAATGAACTAGGAAATGCAAGACTGACCTCATTCCTCATGCGAGTCTTTTGCAAGCATAAGATGCTATTTTGCCAATACTACAGAGTTTCAGTTTAACATATCGTGTCATCTCAGCTTGAACTCTGTCCCCTCAACCATAGCTACTTATGCAGAACAATCCTATTATGTCTAAAGCTAGCTTTGTTCTCAGATACCACAATATGAAAGAAGTCCTATTCCATTATTTAATTAGCTTCTCAACAGTGTATAAATAAATTAAGTATATCCACTCAAGACCACAGTGGTAAGCAATGTCTGAGCTGAGGAAGGAATTGGTCAAACCTGTTCTTGAATTATTCTGTTACTCCTAAGTTTGCCAAATATATGTTTTTTACAAATATTCATTGAGTTTAATAGAACCCCTAAAAAATGCAATTGGCAACAACTCTTGCTGAAACTCTTTCATTTTTTCCAAATAATTTTGCAAACATATTTTTCTTTGTAATTTTCTGCTCATAATACCTCAGGTGTATATGGTGAATGACATGTATGCTTTCTCCAAATCTGTTGAGTATTAAGCCAGGATTATGAGTTCTTATGGTTTTCACTTCAGCTTCTTTAAATATTCAATTAGTGTCAGAGTAAGAAAGTTACTATATTCAATTTATTCTATTGGGAAATAGCTGATAATTTCTAAGGAGTGAGAAAAGAAAATAGTTTCCAAAATATTATAAAGAAATCCTAGCATGAGGAAAATATGAGAGAGTAAAATGTGTAATATTCATATTATGGAAAGAACAAATACATTACAATATTTAGCCCTGGTTCTTTAAAACATTTTCTAGAATGGCATTGTATGATTCTACTATTCTGCAAAGATTCATCTATATTAACTGGAAACAAAAATATGGGAAATTTTAATGTAGTGAGGTGAAGTTGAAAACACATTGTATATTTCATTTCTATGACATTAAAATAAGACAAATCTATAGAGATTGAAAGTAAATTAGTGGTTTGGTAGGGCGAGAAAGGGGGGATGGGAGTGACTGTTAAGGGGTTTTGGTCCTTTTTCAGGGTGGTAGCATGTTCTAAAATTAAACTGGTTATGCTGCAGAACTTGGTGAATATACTAAAAACCTCTAATTGAGCATTTCAAAATGGGAATTTTTGTGGTATGTGAATTATATCTTAATAAAGTGGTTGTTTTGAAAAGGTAGAATGGTTCCCTGACCAGTGTGGCTCAGTTTGGCTCAGTTGGTTGGAGTGTTGTCCCATGCACCAAAGGGCCCCAGGTTTGATTCCCTGTCAGGGCACATACCCAGGTTGTGGGGTCGAACCTTGGTAAGGGCGCATACAGGAGGCAACCTACTGATGTTTTTCTCTCACATCTCTCTCTCTCTCTCTCTCTCTCTCTCTCTCTCTCTCTCTCTCTCTCCTTCCTCTTTCTAGAATAAATTAGCAAATTCTCAAGTGAGGATTAAAAAAAATTAGATAGCACATATTGAATCACTCTTCATTTGCGATTTTTTTTAATGCAGAGAATATATGTAAACAGAATTCAGATGAGCCACAGTGAGAACGTGGTTTCAGGTCTGTATTCAAGAAGCAACATTTACTATTCCTTTTCTTTTTCTTTGAATAAGGTCTTTTTTACATTTTATTTTTAATTAAATCTTTATTGTTGAAAGTACTACATATGTCTCCCCTTTTCCCCCATTGACCCCTTCTAGCCCACCCTAGTCCCCTGCCCCAGGCCATGGGGCCTTTTTGATGATTAATTCTATTCAGTGGCATCATAAGTAGTTTAAAGTGTTCTTACCTCTGTCTTTGTGATTTGGCTATAGTGAAACATTACCTGAAAACTATGAAATCAAAACAATTTCTGGAAATGTAGGGAAGTAAGATTGCTGAATTTAGAGTGCAGATGAAAAAAATCCTAGTGAAGGAGGGTAAGTAATGCTGCATTTGCAACTCCTTTCCTTGTGTTCTTTCTGAAATCACTCTTTACCAGCGCTGGGATTTACATTATTTTGGTGAGATATAAATAGCCATGCTTGAAGAAATTATAAAGTATACTATTTTATCGAAGAGTAAAATCAGCAGAGAATTTTGTGAGAGTTTACTCTTTGTGCTGGGCTTGAGAAATAGTTGCATGCGCGCTCCCATGATGCCATGAGGCATCACCATGTCAACTAAGTCTCCCAAGAATTTACAGTTTGGACTGACAGCATTGCCTTGGCAATAACAGAGGCGTAACGGATGCTAAGGGTAGGCTATCCCAGCAGTCTAACGTAAGTAAGTACATGTTTTAACCTTTTAAAATTATTTGCTATTAATTTTTGCTATGTTTATATTAAAATGTTGTTATGTACTCCTCATCAGCCATTCCCAAAATTTGAGCAAATGTGAGCTCATTAAATTGAAGAATGGTACAAAGACATTCTTATTTGATCAGTGGTTGTCACATCACATTTAAAACATTTATTTTCTCGTAGTACTCCAACCTCTGGAATAAAGCAATCACTGACATTCAGTCTTCATAGAGTCACCATTTAGGGGGAAATGAAATTTACATGTTTTGCAATGAAGGATAAAGGAATTTTTAAACCTATCCCCCAGTGATGCCAGTATCAGCAACCACCTAGAGCAGCCGTGGGCAAACTACGGCCCGCGGGCCGGATCCGGCCCATTTGAAATGAATAAAACTAAAAAAAAAAAAAAAAGACCGTACCCTTTTATGTAATGATGTTTACTTTGAATTTATATTAGTTCACACAAACACTCCATCCATGCTTTTGTTCCGGCCCTCCGGTCCAGTTTAAGAACCCATTGTGGCCCTCGAGAGGAAGAGGATGCACACCCCTGGTCTACGACATACTGTGGGTACCCTGACCACTGCCAGGTGTGGTGAGCCAGAGAACAGCCTGAGAGATGCCGCTTCATGTGTCAGGGTTGTGGCAGGTTATCCACTGTCCCTTCAGTCTAGTAAGGAAATACCAGCACTAGGGCCGGCACTACAGAGTCCGGGGACTTCCTGACACATGTGTTCTGCTCTCCCTCAAAAACCTGTAAATCTCCCATTCCCACCTAAGAAATCTAATAGCCTGTTCCCCACCTATTCCCTTTGTCCAAAAATGTCTTATATACCCAATGTGGCCTCATGGTCTTTGGAATTTTTATGCCTATGTAAATTCCCCATGCACATGTATTAAAACTGATTTCCTACTGTTAACCTGTCTCTGTTAATTTGATTATTGGCCCAGTTAGAAGATGGGAGGAAACGTACTAATATGTTTTTAGCCCCCACAAAGTTATATCACTATAAAAATATATTATTCAGACTAAATAAAACAAAGTTACCATATCTGTATCATTTTTCATGCTCTACATTAGGATAAAAATAACTCCTAATTCCTAGAAAAGATAGTAGATAAAAGCTGGTAAATAATAGAAACAAAGAGCACTGAACACGATACATGTGGCACAAAGCCAGAAAGAGTAAGCCTCAATAATTATTTACTCTTATTATTTTTACTGATTATGAAAACCAATATTCATATAAAATATCATAATTTTAGAATGTAGAAAAATTTACTTAACACATTTCATAATGAATATAAACCATTTCCATTTTTATGCATCAAATTTGATTCCAAATAAGTTATTTACCTCAATACATAATTACAAACAATATGCATTGTAATTATGCATTAACTACATTACAATAACATTAATGGAGTTAACAATGAAATTATCAACGAAGTAGCAATATTAAAATATAGTTCTAAGTTTGTATTAATTACTCTCCTTCTATTTATCTAGAAAATCTTAGGTTAATGATAAATTTTTACTCTAATACTATTGTCAAAGCTTCATAGAATGATTATGATGAAAATTATAGGTTTTTTTTCTATTGAAATCCAGAGGTTAGAAATATAATTTTCACGTTATGTATATGATTTATTAAAATTTCTCAAAATAAAAACTGTAAGAGGCTTATATTTGCAATTAGTTAGATACCACCAACTACCTGAACCTATGATCTCAATTTTTCTGGTATTCTACAATTATGACTTTATTATTTAATCTTAAGTGAGAAATATCGTAACCTTATATTTTAAGGATACTCATGTCAATGGAGTTTTCATGATAATTCATATGATAACACCCACAACATAAATTAAAAGGATTCAGTTATTCATTCCAAGCATTTTACTTCTTTTGTACCATAGATACAGCAAAAGAAAAGAGCTAGTGGGTCCAAGTTTCACCCATGGCCTACTTTTTCTATCCAAGACATTTTTTAATTGTAATGAGCTGAGACCAAATTGAAATTGTACTGATTTCATATAAAACTAGATGATTAATTCCTGGTATTTTAAAAAAACTTCCTTTTTAAAAATACATTTTTTATTGATTTCAGAGAGAGGAGGGGAGAGTGAGAGACAGAAATTTCAGTGATGAGAATCATCTATCAGCTGCCTCATGCACACCCCCTACTGGGGATCAAGCCTGAAACCCAGGCATGTACCCTGACCAGGAATTGATCTGTGACCTCCTTAGTTCATGGGTGAATGCTCAATCACTGAGCCATACCGGCTGGGCTTAATTCCTGGTATTAACAATTTGCCTTCAGCTGTTGTAGTTGTGAGAAAGATACATGCTTAGAATGATTTAGTTGAGAGCAGTTTATTGTGAACTAGAGGCCCAATGCATGACATTTGTGCAAGAGAAGGCCTTCTTTCCCTGACTGCTGGCACCGGCTTCCCGTTGGCATCGGGACCCGGGCTTCTCTCCGGCCACCAGCAGGCACCTGGGACCGGGCAGCCCAGGCTTCATCCAGAAGGACTTCCTGTCTAATTAGCATATTATAATTTTATTATTATAGATTGTGCAGTAAATAAGGAAACAGAAAATTAGCTCAACACAAAGATATCCCTTTATAGCCCCCTATCATGATGATTTTTCTTAGCATTATTTTTTATTATTATTGATTTCAGAGAGGAAAGGAGAGAGAGAGATATAAATATCAATGATGAGAATCATTGATTGGCTGCCTCCTGCATGCCCACTTCTGGGGATGGAGTCCATAATCCAGGCATGTGCCCTAACTAAAATCCACCCATGACCTCTTACTTCATAGGTCGATGCTCAACCACTGAGCCACACTGGCCAGGCCTGAAGATTTAATTCTATTTTTGTTTTGTTTTCTGTTTTAAAATAAAATCAATGACAATACTAATACAAATTCAATAACTCATATTTGCTGAAGACAGTGCTTTGCTATCTGTCATATCTCATTTAACCATTTGTACACCATAAGTGTCTATAGACGCAAATGGCGGACCTTTTTAAATTAAATTCAAAATATCATGGTGGTTAACTGGTTAAGGCCTTAGAGTAAGCCAAACAACTTTGATAAAACAGAGTGTCTAAGAAGTATAGAAACAAAAAAAAAATCAAAAAGTTGGCAGGAGCCAAGATGATTCTGAGAAAATAGGAAAGATACGAATGTGTGAGGGCAGGTAATTGAGGATTTAAAACACCCATGGTCAGTCATGGAGTGTGGTTTAGCCAAGCAGAGGCCAGAAAGAACATATTAAGAACATTTTCTTTAAAAAGAACCAAACCTGAGGGAATTGTTTCAGATATCTTATCTGTAGTCCAGTGCATTTGCATATGTCCAATAATCATCCAGGTGACATATTTAAATACATGAAGACAGCATCTTGTGGATCTGACAATGAGAGCTTCCAGTCAGGTAATTCTTCACTCTTTGTTCCAGAGAAGAGTGAGTGACAGGGTCCCCCTGGCCTGCAGTTTAAATGTGACCGCTCATTTGTTGAAGCTGACAGCGATGGAGATAATGTCAGATTTCATGAAATTACTTTGCTAGGTCCTTTGATCATTTATAGATCAGTATGTCACAGATCTAATCCAGAACAATTATAGGACATTGGGACCAAAGAAAAAGTTTTAAATAAATAAACAGGTAATTACAACTAATTTCATAAAAATTCACAAGCATAAGAAAATATAGCTAGGATTTTTCAACCAGTCAATTTTTTTCTAATTCCCCTACTTTTCTAATGTTTATCCTATTAAAAAGATACAAATAGTTTTTTTCTCAATTAGAGAATTATAGGCAGTCTGTACTTAAAGATACTTTAAAGCAAGTTTAATTCAATCACCAATGTGCATCTTGACATATGTATTAACCAGGATTCTGTGGTTATAAACAACAGAAAGCAAATCTTCATAGATTTGTAATATTATGAGTTGATTAGAAAAGTGAGATAAACACTGAAAAGCCACTTATTGGAAAGGACAGAAACTAGAGCAATTCTGAAAATCCAGGTGTGGGAACTAATGGGCTGTTTCAATGTGTTTGTCCTGAAGGATGAATAAGCTCCCACCTTGACAGTTCAAATTCTAGTGAGATTCTGATTGACTTGCATCAAGTTGCCATCTTGGCCAAGAGAGAAAAGAATATTAATTAATAGTCAGTCTTAGACCTTCTCCAATGAAGACAGGTTAAATCCTCATAGCAAAGCATTACTGCTATGCAAGTTCATGGGGGGAAAGCATGCCACGCAGACAAAACCAATAAATACCCATGCCACACTCTCTGTGGTTCCCTGACACTGGGTGTCCATTTTCTTTTAACATAATCAGTACTGGGAACCCATGACCCCCTAAAGTTACCTACATCATTGTTAGACGATTCTGTTAAACATATTTCTCTTAATTCAGCAATTTTCCTACCATATGGCTTTCAACTTCCACTTTGAATTCCATCCCACAGAGCTCTCCGAATCAATAATTCTCCCTTTTCCATATCAAATATTTGAAAGTACTTCAAACAATTTCAACCAGTTACTGATCCACCTAGTAGTCCATGTAACCTTTCTATACTTTTTCTACAAAGAATTTGGAGAAACTTTGTAAAAATGCCTGAGTCTGTATCCCCTTGACAGTGCCCAAGAAAAGAGCTGAAATAGACATGATTTTTTTTTTAGCTTTTTCTAGGCTCTTGCTTCCTTTTCTATTTTTTTAATTCCATAAATCATCCATTTTATAATATTTCTTATACCTTTGATGCAAGTGATCTCAAGCATACTGATGAGTTTGTGGATTCCACCTTCCATTGGATTGCAAGAATAACACTGTCCATTTTAACGCTTCCAATATTTACCAATTCCCCAGAATCTGTCATTGAGATGTTTCCTTGATACTCAGAGAATAGATTTTTTTAAGCCTAAGAGATAAGTACTCTTATGAGTTCCCATCATCAACCAACCTCAAAAATAAGAACTAGAAGAAACTTTAAAAACTAGTTCCACATCTTTTATGGGTAAAATGCACATGGAAGTCATTTGTCCCTGTTACTAAATTGAAGCAAAATTTAGTTGTCAAATCATGTGATTGCTATCACCCACAATATTTAAACGCTAGGTTATTACTTTAGATAGTGTTGTTTTCTTTTTCCCACTCTCTGATTCCATTACTATCACTTCCCTTAAATAAAAGACGCAGTATTACATCTGCTTTTGTTCTTCCTTAAATACATTTATATCTATTTACTTAGACACTGCTGCTAGCTTAAGAAATAGTAGGATATATATATATATATAGGTTTTATTATATTCCAGGCATTGTTGTAATTGTTTACACATAGTAACTGATTAATACAAAGACAGAGTTTAAATAGGGCTTGTCTAATATCACACAGCTAATAAGTGCTGGAGCCAGAATTTAAACTCAGATAGTCCAATTTTAGACCCTAAATTAATAAATACTACAAAAAGCGTCCTTCCAAAGCTCAGATGTGAGCATATCTCTTAGCTGCTACCTATACTAATAAAAAGGCAATATGCTAGTTAGGGCAGAAGTCTTCCGGACATCCATCCAGACAAAGTCACAGCAGCTGCAAGGCCCGGGCTCAGGCCTCGCAGTTGCCACAGCTGGCAGTGGCAGCAGCAGCAGGGTGATGGGGGCGGTGCCTTCCCCTGATCAGCTAGGTCACCTCCCGCAGAGGGAGGCCAGCCTGCAGCTTAGGCACAAGGAGCAGGCTTAAGCCATCAGTAGGATATTCCCTGAGGGCTCCTGAACTGTGAGATGGGGCAGGCTGGGCTGAGGGACCTCCCCCCTCCCCACAGTGCACGAATTTTCGTGCACTGGCACTGGGCCTCTAGTAGTATATAATGGGCTACCACTGCTTTACATATACTTGTCAGCCCTGGCATATACTATGCCTTTCATTTCTGAAACTGATTCTCTTCCTATCTCACTTTCCTGTCAGTCAGCCTTGTCTAAAAATCTCTAATCTGCTTAACACCACACTCTGCAGGTCCCAAATAGCATCGTCACTTTCTTATAATCTGACCCTTCTCTGACCAACCTTATGTCATAAGGTTTTTCAATATGCATCTTCCTTTAGTCAGGGCAGTGGTCCCAGGCCCACACTTTCCCTGCTGATTCTCAGCTCTGTACCTCAGGACTTCACTCATTATTTCAGTTGGCCTTTAATTATCTGTAATCCTAAAATCTTTAAGTGTACTTTCCTAGTTAGATTATAAATTAATGGAGGGGAGAAATCATGATATATGATACTCTTTTCCACCACTTCACACCGTGATGATTTTAAAGAAAGTGTCCAGTGAATATGTGTTCATGAATCCTTCATGAAACTTTCCAGACTAAAGTTGAAAACCAAACATACCTTAGTAGGAGAGTACACCATTCAATAAACTGTATAGGAAAATATAAATAGAATTTTTTAAAAAGCCTCAGGATTTTGACTTTCTAACTCTGTAATTCCAAACATTGGTTTTTCGCCCTGGCCGATGCGGCTCAGTCCTCCTATTCCCTGAAAGGCTGGGAGTTGGATTCCTGGTTAGGGCACATACCTGGTTGCAGGTTTGATCCATGACTGGGGCGTGTACCGGATGCAACTGATGGATGTTCCTCCCTCACACTGATGTTTGTTTCTCTCTCCCTCTCCCTTGTTCTCTTCCTAAAATCAATTAGTGGGGATTTTTTAAAAGAAGTCTTCCAAATATTGGTTTTTCTTCAGTAATTTCATAATTGGTTGAAAAAATTGTTAATCCTGGAGACTATAAATTATAAAAGATAGATGTCACAGGGTGTGTTTTCAGTTTTAGCATTATGATGAGGGAGTGTGGAAAGAGATTTTCAAAACTAAATCACAAACTAATACAAACTCTTAGAACATTTGTTTTCCAAGTACTAGAAACAAGATGAGTCATGTAATATGTAAAAATAAAAGTATGTTTTAATGGTAAAATAGAATTCTTTATATTATGGCAATATAAATTCTTTGTATTATGACAATCATATGAAATTTCAAATTTAAATATTTAGTAATTTTCTAATATTTTCTGTAAAAATTCATTTAACAATGATTTAGCTATAATGCATAGGAAAAAAAAGGATCCTAAATGTTTTCAAAGAGAAAAATGTTGTTACATATATCTATAGTTAAATCTTACTACTTAACCCATGTGGCTTAGGCTTTGGCATACTACTGCCACTTGGCAAACACAACATAAATATGAGACTTATAAAAATAAGGATAAATAAAAATTATTTAAGCTGAAAGTTTTAAAATAAAAAGTATGCAATGCTGACAACAAAGTGACACTCTCTGGTTCCATTTCTATCATTTTCCTTTAATAAAAGTAAGTTTTCCTTCTGGCATTTACATATTGCTGCACATTCTTTCATAGTCATTAGTACTTCTTTCCCTGCTCCCGGCCCACCAGCCTCATGCATGTTCCCTTCTACTTCAAACATTTATCACATCCCATTTATCTGAGTGATATGCTAACTTTTAAATAAATGCCTCTTTAATTCTGAGCTCAAATATCACTTCCTTATATAAACTTGTCTAGATTACCACCTTAGATGTCTTCCAAATTTTCATAATAACTTATATTTTTCACTCATAGCATTATTAAAGTTTTGAATTAAATGTTTGTGTCTTTATTTCTCTCGCTATTCTGTATTCACCATATTGACAGTTTTTAGCTCACTACTACAATTTCTGGTATGTATAGACACACATAAAATGTTAGAACAGTGAATGAATGCGTGAAAGAATGAATTTTACATGGAAGGAAAAACGCTGTAAGGGAAATATCTGATACTTCAGCATTAGTTTTTCAAAACTAAGACAAATATCTTCTTGGGAGAGAATCACCAGTATTTGACCCAAGAAAGTTAATATTATTCAATCTTGGCTATTTTAAGTGTCAGCTTCACTCCAGTCTGAACATATAAAACTTACATCATTGATAAAAAATGTGAAAGAAACAACATATTTTTCTATTTAAACATGTTGCTTTCTTAGGGCAAACATTATTGATTGGCATTTGATGATTCCCTCTATCCTAACAGCTTACTCATCTGATAACATATTTACCAAGGTTATCCCACATAGAAATTTGATAGTGTAGTAATCATTTTCATTTTTGAATTATTGCAGAAAATACTGAAAACATATAACAACTGATGAGAATTTTTTAAAAAATTTTTTATATTTCTATAAAAGTAATTTTTATAATGTGGTAAATAGTATAAAATATAGATTTTTTTTCATTCCTTGAAACTGTATATACATATAATATCTATATTTTTGTAAATCCTAATTATCCATGGAGGAACATGAATTACAAATATCATTTTAGGAATGTTTGGTAAACTAAATGATTCTTTCCATCTTTTTTTCCTCCCTTTTTTCCTTATTTCCTTCCTTTTTGTAAAACAATAAATTTCTGGATTCCAAGAAGCACCTGATTCTATCTGTACCTGTTGCTCTATTTCTTGGCTAAGTAATACCTATCAATTTAATATCAGATTGTGTATCTACAGGCATCTATTGTGGGTATGGGTGGCTAGTAGGGCAGCTTTCATAGATAACACCTGATACTGCTCCTCTCCCCGTCTTACAACATTTTGAGAATTATTCATCTGATCAGGTCTACCAGGACTGGAGTATTTCCTAAGAGATAAAGCTATCCATATGAGATAGAATCTGACTAAATTTTCAGTTTACATATTTTGCTCTAGTCTACTAAGTGGCATTGGTTCTCAACAGAGAAAAAGGCTGGAATACTTAATTTACCAATCAGATTAATTAAAAGAAATTGAATGCATAGAGCATGCCTAAAATAGCCTTCCAAGTAGCACAGTAGGTTAAGTGGTAAATTTAAACTATAGACATCTCCCTAGAGCCACACATATGGCCAATCTCTGAGCATAAATCTGTATGTGTTTTGGATTTTAAAAAAATATTTGGGATTTTCAATACACAGTTAACTTTAAACTCTTTTTCTCCATAACGATTGCAAATTTCAAGTAAATCTGAAAGCAAGCTTTTTCTTCAAGAATCAATGAAGAGTAAATTACTGATAGAGTAAATTACTTCAAATCGAGCTGACTGTAAAGGTAAGATTTTAATAGTTTTCAACCGAATTTCAAAGAAAAGATTACTTTTATTCCCCAGAAGAAATGCACGTTTATTCAATAGCTACACTGGACAATAGTTTAACTCAAAATAATTTTTCCTGTGGCTCCAAGTGAAACAGAAATAATTTACTTTCATTTATCCTGAATTGTAGTAGTGTTAAGCCAGTATTCTCTTACCGTCACTCCTGAATATGGGTATTCCTCATGATTTATTCTCTTTTACAATGGCTTTTAACTCTGGCTGCAAATTAAGCACCTCCAGGAGCCTTTGAAAACTATCACTATCTGAGTCCCACTCCAGACAAATTGAAAACAAATTTCTGGCACTAGGACCTGGACAGCTATTGTTTTTTTTTAAAATCCCACAGTGACTCTAATACACAATGAAGGTTGCAAACCACTAATCCATTGTTTCATTTGAAAGAAATAATTCACAGGTAAGTAGTAAGGAGTTAAGGAAAACAGTCAACAAAATTGGGAGGTTCTAGACTTGGCTCCCAGTTGGCTCAAGAAGTCCTATTTTGATATGCCTCACCAACCAGTATTACTGAATGCCTGTTGTGACTCCAAATTTCTTATTTACCTCAGAGCCTGGAGGGTGCATTACAGAAAGTCAATTATAACTTCAGAGGAGAGCTATTCCCAGAATCAAATCACACATAACTAGAATAGGACTGGGGCTTGGAGCAGACCTCATGTGCCTCACTAACACTACCTCCACGCCAGCGTCAATCATAGTTGTGGTAGCCTGGGCCAGGGGGAAACCATGTTCACCAACATATTTCTGTACTGAACACTCTACGGAAATGGTGCAAAGGAACCAAAAAGTAACATAATTTAATAGAAGAACAACTACTTTTAGAAAAGAATGAACAAAGCTAAATACAAATTATTGAAAGTAATAGAATGATGTTAAATCTTAAAATCTGGCCGCCACTATTGCTCGTGGCCAGCAGGCTGGCTGGGCCTCCTCTCCTTGGAGGCACTGACCGTGCAGGCCCCAGGCCGCGGCAGGCCAGCGCGTTCCAGTACCTGATGAAGAAGCGCTCGGTGTCCACTGGCCGCCACTCCTCGCAAGGCTTGGACAGCCTGGCCCACTCCAGCTTCCTCTCATGGTGCCATCTGGAGATTTTCATGCTCCTGGGCAGGGGCTATGGCAGGGGCCCCCCAGCCTTCCCCTCCTGCAGCCCGGCCGACCCAGTAGCCAGCAGCAACTTCTACCTGCACTGCCTTGGCAAGAAAGGCGTGTTCTCCAGCGTGTGTCACAGAGGCATGGGAGCACAAACATGAAGAAAAAGTTCACTGCCAACCATGGAGAAGAGGGAGAGGCAGGAGGTGCCCGAATCCCGGGTGAAGCCGTGGAGGCCCACATCTCGCCCCTGACCATCAGCATTCCAGACAACATGGCCCACCTCATCAGCCCCTGCCCTCCCCCCACAGGCATATCAGTGCTTGCAAACTCCTGGCATCCAGCCCCCGGGGAGCAGGATCTTCAGTACAAAATGGGCCGTGTGATAGCACCTGACATTAATTTAATGATTGCAACTTGCAGTCAGAAAATGAAAAGGAAGCTTCAGGTGAAGACAGCCGAAAGGATGACTCAAAGCCACCTTATTCCTATACACACTTAATCATATAAGCAATTACAATGGCTCCTGATAAACAGCTCATCCTAACTCAGTGGTTCTCAACCGTGGCTGCACATTAGAATCACCTGGGAATCTTTTTAAAATCCTGATTTCTGGGCCTCATCCTCCGGAAATTCTGTTTCTTTGTTACTAATGTTGTGGCCCCACCCCATAACAAAAAAAACAAAACAGAATTTCCAGAGGATGAGGCCCAGAAATCAGGATTTTAAAAAGATTCCCAGGTGATTCTAATGTGCAGCCAAGGTTGAGAACCACTGCCCTAAATGGAATTTATACTCACATCACTAAAAATTATCTGCGGACGAGGGCTGGCGGGATTCAATTCACCAATCTCTCTCTGAATCGTTATTTCATCCAAGTACCACGTTCCCAGGAAGAACCAGGCCAAAGCTCATCCTGGAGGATAGATCCTGCCTCAGAAAGCAAATGAACAGAGCAGGCTTTCAGGAAAAGATAGCCTAGGGTAGTGATGGCGAACCTATGACACACGTGTCAGAGGTGACATGCAAACTCATTTTTTTGGTTGATTTTTCTTTGTTAAATGGCATTTAAATATATAAAATAAGTATAAAAAATATAAATCTTTGTTTTACTATGGTTGCAAATATCAAAAAATTTCTATATGTGACACGGCACCAGAGTTAAGTTAGGGTTTTTCAAAATGCTGACATGCCGAGCTCAAAAGGTTCGCCATCACTGGGGTGTGCCTTGCTTTCGAACACCCCTGAGACCCATCTCCTCATCACTGCAGTGGTGCCCAAACCCCCTGAGAGCCTGCCCAGGGAAGGCTGGCAGGTTCCCTGGAGCCGGAGCCTGGTACCTCACAGCGCACTGGCTGTCATGGGGGAGGCGCGGTTTGCTGAGCACCTTTCAGTCGCTGTGCGGAGGCAGCTGCCCCTGAAGATCAAGCCCATCACCCACACTGTCGCTGCCCCCTGACCTCAACCTCCCAGCAGCCTGCCGTGCAGTGGGTTCACGTCGTCCACCAGATCCAGCAGTGTCCGTCACCAGCGTGGCGGGACTGGCCTCGGCGAACCCGTGCAGCGGGCCGTGCTGGCCCCTGCTAAGGCAGAGTCAGGA
The DNA here is from genome assembly GCF_000327345.1 of Myotis davidii. Classification (NCBI taxonomy): domain Eukaryota; kingdom Metazoa; phylum Chordata; class Mammalia; order Chiroptera; family Vespertilionidae; genus Myotis; species Myotis davidii. The sequence goes on from NW_006285040.1 coordinate 193,438, forward strand.
GAATGAAGATCACCGACAAGGGAAAGTGGAACCTATTCCTGCGACGATCCAGGCCACCCTGGATTCAGACGGCACAGCCCACCCCTGTCCAGACAGTCAGCGTCATGCAACAGGCACCTCTAGGTCAGCACCAGCCACCAATGAAAACTGCAATGCAAACAGGACTCACGTGGCGCCAATGCCCGCAGTGCACAGCCCGGGCAAGAACGCAGCCAAGTCCTCTGCACCTGCGGGCGACACACGCACCAGCTTCGGCTTCCCAGCCCACAACGCGCCAGAGTGGCGACCAGTTGAAGCACCCGGAGCTGAAGTGGGTCAAAACCAGGCAAGGGCTCCGAGAGATTTACAAATGTACCTCTGGTCACATAGCTGGAGACTATCAGAATCTGAATGCAAATCCAGAAATGTCCAAATTCAGAAACCATCCATGTTCACAATTACATTGGCTTTCTGGAGCTATAAAAAATAAAGGGTCCACCAATTCAAATCTCTCCATCCTGGATGGATCTCTCTAACTTCTAAGAAGTTTAAAGGATGTTTCACATTGTAGCACGTCAGCATTCAAAAGGATGTAAGCATGAGCAGCGAATCTGCAAAATATGCTACTGGAGCCCCTCTATTTCAGCAGGTGGAGAGAATAGGCTCCTGTAGCATCTGTAGAATGAAATGGCTTAGAGGACATAGAGGAAAAGAGTAAGTGGTGTACTAAACACATGCTATGTAAGGCATTCTTTGCTATGTAAGCCCCAAATTAAAGCTTCAGTTATTCATTCTGAACATGCTTATAGCTTTGCAATCAGATTCTCAAATAATAGATGTGGGCTTCAAAGGTAATCACCAACAAATGATTTAACAGTAATATATGGTTGCTACAGGAATATAGTGAGAAGAAATAGAGTGAACAGTGTTAAAAATAAGACACTTGCACACCTGCACTGCAGGTTACTGCTGCCCAGATGTGGAAAAACACACCATTCAGTTTGACAGACAGATAAAGCGTTTTCCTGTAGAGTCTGAAAAAATGCTCTTCTTAAACCTGTCAACACGAGTTCCCAAGAGAAAACAAAACCAGCAAAGCTCAAGGTCATAGTTGATTTCCAAGTATCCCCTTTTATTTATCGCTTAAATAAGGAGCTCCCATGGAGCTTAATATTATTTGCCACCAGTGGAAAAATATCCCCTTAAGATCACTTCCTAATTGTTTCATTACATTTTAACTTAAAAACTGCCTCCTCACTGGATAATAGGAAAGGAAAATCATGTGCTATTTTTTTGTGTCTCATTTTTTTAGATATGCAAAATCCTTCCAGGCTCCTGTGTAGAAAAAGTCATTTTTTTGGGAAAAACAAGGTTTTTATTGTTACTATGTCAAAATATTGTTTAAATATCTACACTTTTTTTTTCTTTAGATCAGAGGCTGCTGCTTTACCAGCTTGATTTGATTTTCTAAACTATAAAGGAAAATGACAATAAACAGTATTTTAAAAAGTTAGCTCAGCTACCATGTATAGTTATAATATATACTTTAAAATTTATTTTAATGCAATCCTCTTTGCTGCATAATTTAACCAAGCAATATATGTAATTTTGTATCATAATTTCTTTGTGATAATGTTTAATTATAAACACTGACCCACCACTTTTAATAATGCCAAATATGACATTGAATAGACGTTCCATAGTTTACTCAATCAAACTTGTGTTTTTGACATGTAGGTTATTTTCAGTGTTTTTCTATACTATTATTACATGTTTGTCTAATCTTTAAGATACTTCCTCCATATTATGTATCTAAAGTTTCCTTAATGATTATTGAAAATAAAGCTATGGAAGACTCTACTAGTCAACTTCAACTTATTCTTTTCTGTGTCTCCATATTTTAACATGAATTGACTTCTGAAATCTTAAATTTGTTTAAATACAGAAAATATATAACAATTATTTTTTTACAAGCAGCAGTTGTGAAATCTATATATCTTCACAGCAATTCTGCAAGGTAAACATGCTCATTTTACATATAAAGGAACTATTCAAAGTGCTTAAGCGGCACTCTCATGCCTTATTCAAAGGGGTGTCTGCAGGGTGGAGTGGGTGAGAGGTTTCAAAGAAAAATCCTAGCAGAGGTTTTGGGGAGGAGACTGGATTCTGTCTTGGACGTTTTGGGATTATGTTGCAACTGTGGCTATATCATGGGAAGGTGAACACACATTTGGAATGTTTAAGAGAGCATTCTTCTGAGGACGACAATTTGGGAACCCTCAGCTTATAAATGAACTTGAAGCCATGGACTTGAAAGAGATTAGCCCGGTAAAGTATACAGTATGTGAAGCAAAGGGGGGCAAGCACTAAAATCTTGGGACTGCAGATACATTTAGTAAGAAAACCAGAAACTCAGGTAAGAAAGGAGGAAAGTAATGGAAGGAGTTATGCGTGAAGTCTTAGAAACCAAGGACGGGAATAATTTCCAGAACAGGACATTGATTGTTCAGCAATAAAGGCAATTTGGTGATTTAGTTTAAGAGAAGCTTCAGTGGTGTTCTGCACTACAGAGGGATTTTAGTGGTTTGATGAGCAGCTGTCCTATTTATTAGGAAGAATTTATTTAGAGGGCCAATATGAAAAAATGGCAAAGACATTTTGCTGCTCTCCTACAAACTATGGTCACAAAGCTCCGGCACAGGTGGCTAGAAGGGCCAGGGAGGTTACCAGGGAGATTCTCATAGGGAGCCTCTGGGTTTGTACAGCCCTGGATTCATCCTTGTTACATAGGAACTTGTCACAGAATGTTTCTTACCCATAAAGAATGAGAAAGTCAGTCAGAAGGGGCAACAGATAAAACCTCTCCATTAGCCTACATCCCAAATGACTAAAACCAATAGCAAGTACTCCTTTATTGTCTACCCTGCCCAAGCTATTGTTAACTATTAAAGCATATTAAACTGTTAACTATGAAACATACTAAAAAAGAACTATTAAGACATAAGAAACGAAATAGTAAGTTATGACAGTGGCAGCTGCCTTAGCCCACTGGGATGCCATTTGTGTTTGCCCAGACTCAGGGGAGAATGGCAGGATTCTGGGTTTGAGCAGTTCGCAACTTGTTTACTTTTATCATTCTTAGATAACTTTTAAAAAATCAACAAATTGCAGAGTACTGAGGAAAGCTGTGCAGGCGTTACTGTGCCCCCACCCTCCCACATGACCTTTAAACAGCTAAGCCTTTTGTTCACCTCCAGCTGCACTGTTCCCCCCTACCCTCGATGACAGGTGTTCCCCTGTCTTCTGATTATAGTATTCATTCACTCCTTCATTCAAAATTGAACACCAATTTTGCCCATATTTTTCTTAGGACATAGAGCACTGAAAAGAGTAAAAATAATTCCTGCAGTGAAGGAGCTCACAGTCCACTGGGAGAAGGTGGTCACTACAGCCTGAGAATTCCACAGTAAGAAGCGAAGGCACAGGCTACCTAGGGTGCTGGTGAGGGTGCATGAGAGCGAGAGAGGGGGCTCCCAGAAGGCTCAAGGTGAGGCTACGGCTGGAGTTTGTGGCAGTGAGTGTCTAAAGATATTTTTTATTATAAGTTATTAAATTTAACTTTCTGCCATCAAGACACAAGTCTGGTCAAAGGGGAAAGATTTTAAAAGGAACATTTCCCCTCAAAGCTATATCAGGCATTAAATAATATCCAGAACAAAGTGATGAGAAATTCTATATTGAAACCTATATTTATATGTAGAGAATCAATGATGATATAAAATAAACTGATACTAAAAATATTAATAAAATGTTACAAGCCGAAACCGGTTTGGCTCAGTGGATAGAGCATCGGCCTGCAGACTGAAAGGTCCCAGGTTCGATTCCGGTCAAGGGCATGTACCTTGGTTGCGGGCATATCCCCAGTAGGAGATGTGCAGGAGGCAGCTGATTAATGTTTCTCTCTCATCGATGTTTCTGACTCTCTATGTCTCTCCCTTCCTCTCTGTAAAAAATCAATAAAATATATTTTTTTAAAAATGTTACAAATGTAAGTTTATTTTTTTACCCTTTACCAGAGGATAAACTTTCAACTGCTGTAAATTCTTAAGTGGCTGTCTTTACACCTAGTTTTAAAAAATATTGACAATTTTGACAAATTAAATTTTTAAATATGTTTTTATTGAATTAAAAGAGAGAAGGGAGACAGAAAGATAGATGAGAAACATTGATGAGCTACCTCCTGGACGCCCCCTACTGGACATGGAGCCTGCATCCCAGGCATGTGTTCTAACCAGGAATCAAACCAGTGACCTCTTGGCACATGAGATGATGCTCAACCAACTTTGAAATGTAAGTACATGAGTGTTGAATATTAAAATAATATATTTTTAAAGAACCTCTAAAGGGCAGAAACCATGTCATAATTTGGTTTTGTTTCTCCAGAGCCTGATACAAGTTAGGTCAGGCTTTACATTTATTGAATTAATGTGTGTTGACAACCAGTGAGGTTGCTAAGACCAGTGGAAGCTTCAGGCAAATGCCCAGTATTGTGTGTAATTTCAGGGTATTGTATAGTCTGCTTAATAATGTGATGAAAGACAAAATAATACAGTGCTGTTAGGTATAAGAGATGTTATATCTACTCATTAGTTACATGATGATGTTAAAAAACACATAATATTGGACATTTAAATTTCATGGCTCCTTGTTTTTATTTCATAGCTATGTGAAATATAACACAGTAACATACTTTTGGAGAAATGACCTAGATATCAAGACAAATTCCCCACAAGGGAGATATTAGGCATGAGTAGAAGGGACTTATTTAAAAGCCAGACAGAATAATTGGAACTAAATGCTCATTATGATATTAGATTAGTCCAGGGAATCAAGTGATGTTTTAATAGAGGCTGCTGATGAAAATCACCCTCATTAGAAAAATAAAATATTTGGCTCTTTTTCATACCATCAACAACTGAGAATACTACATCAGGGTTTCAATTTTTATGATAATTAATTCTTTTGTTTTTCTTCAAGATTTGCTTTGAATGAACTTAGAGATGTTTATATCATCTTGTTTCATGGACAATATGGCAACGATAACAGCTAACTCCTTTCATTTTTCTTTGCTAACACTTTTCACTGTAATCATCTGTTTATTCCCAAGGAAAGCTGAGAGGAAATTATATACCATTTCAATCGCACAGTCCTGATTTTTTTCCTTTTCCTCAAGCTTATAAAGTGTATCTAATAAAAATGTGTTGATATGTAAAATCCTAAACAAATATTTAATGAAGAATTACATGTGCAAGTCATCACACCAAAGGAAATGATGACAGTGATATAGTACACAGTCCTTTCCCTACTTGTTTAAATCTCGTCATGCAGACATATATGTAACAATTCAAGCAATAAATGATAATATTGCTCCCTATTCAGAGAAAATGATCTCCCTGCTCTTATGGCCTGTCACCAAGTCCTTAAGCAGAAAACTGGATGCCATAAATATATTTGAAATCCGGTAGATTCTACCAAGTTAATATACCTTTTATATATTACCTTCTTTCCAAGTATATCCTTTATTTCATCTCTCACATTACAAGCAGACTAATCCCCGAATTAAAGTCTGGTCCCATTATATTATGCCAACAACTTTGCACTTGTCTACTGAATAAAATCGTAGCTCTTCCTGATGGTGCCAAGAGTTCTCCAGGGCCTGGCACAAACTCACTTCGCTCTCTTGTTTCTTGCAATACCTCCTACCCTTTCAGCCACATCAAATGCTGGAGGGCCCTGAAAATTCTGGTCCATTTTGTTTGTTCTGCTGTGATTAACCAAACATCTGAAGGGCATTAACCCCTGCATCTCAGTCATGCTTTCTTTTATTTTTTTATTAATTAAACAAGTATGTACTGAAGAGCTGGTATGTGCCAGATTATGCGCTGTTTTGGGAATACAAAACACATTGCTCAAATGTGCAACCCTTGAGGAGATCACAGTCCTGAAAGACAAGAGTGAAATTAATCAAATAGTCACGATCTTGTCCTGACCACAACTCCTGCCCACTCCTAGGTCCTCACTCTGCTTAACCATCTGGCCACATTTCAGACCTAAAAGCCCAAGCTGGCTCCTGCTTCAGGGCTTTACACATTGTTCCCTTTGCTTGAAATACTCTTCCCCAGACAGTGCCTGGCCTATTCCCTTTTCTTATTTCATTCACTGACTAAATGTCTTCTCAGCGGTCTGCTCCAATACTCTTCTACAAGGTAAAAGGATGACCTGTTCCTCTGTCAGTTCTTAATTTTTTAAAAGATTTATTGATACTTATACATGTATTTGTTGATAATTACAGTATGAATGTATTTGTTGATTTTTCTTCCTCCCCTCCCTTTGGAATACAGGCTCCATTGGGGCTGGAACTCATTTAATTGTCCACTGCTGTTTCCCCAAAACTTAGAGCAGTGTCTGATGAGTGGTAGGGTCTTGATATATATTTGGTAATAATGAATTACACAGATATGTAATTATACATTGAGATGTTACACCAGGACAGCCCATCCTCTATAATAAATCCTATATAATAAAAGCCTAATATGCTAAGTGTCTGGTCATTCGTTCAACCAATCAAAGAGTACAGTGGGGCCTTGACTTACGAGTTTAATTCATTCCGTGACGAAGCTCGTAACTCAAATTACTCATATGTCAAATCAATTTTCACCATTACAATGAATTGAAATGCCATTAATCCATTCCGGACACCCCAAAACAAAGTTTTGCAAAATAACTGCAAGCACAAATGCAAGCACAACACTGATGCTTCAACTAAGAGCTAACTGCTTAAAGTGAACTAGTGAGACATGTGATGTTGGGCTGATGTGGCATTCACTGTGACAGTCGCTGCGCCAACTAGCGGTGGGGTATCTGAAGCTGGCTCATAACCCGAATTTTAGCTCGCAACTCCAAGCAAAAAATCAGCCAAGAGTTGGCTCATATCTCGAGAAACTCTTTAGTCGGGACACTCGTAAGTCAAGGCCCCACTGTAATATGCTAATGATATGCTAAGGCCACTCAACTGCTCGCTCTGATGTGCACTGACCACTAAGGGGCAGAAAGTCAACTGGTTGACCAGTTGCTATGATGTGCAATGACCACCAGGGGGAAGATGCTCCAACTGGTAGGTTAGCTTGCTACTGGTGTCCAGCCAATTGGGACTGAGCAAGATGGGCCAGACATGCCCTGGAGTCCTCCCGTGGTCCCTCCCTGCTGGCCAACCTCCCGTGTCCCCCCAATCATGCACTGGTGGGGTCCCTTGGCCTGGCCTGCACCCTCTCACAATCTGGGACCCCTCGGGGGATGTCGGAGAGCCAGTTTTGGCCCGATCCCACAGGCCAGGCCGAGGGACCCAACTGGTGCATGAATTTGTGCACTGGGCTTCTAGTCTGTTATAAGAGCCTAGGAGATAGCAGCGGAAGATAGCTATCTATAAAAGACCCCTTGGAGGAGTGACATTGTGCTGGTTAAACAAAGGTCTGAAGAATGACAAGGAGTCAAACAGGCAAAAGGACAAAAGTGTCACACGATTCATGGGATCTACAGGGAGAAAAATGTAATGCACTGTGATATGACCAATCTCTAAAAAATGACAATGTATGATCTATGAACAAAATAATAGAAAGTTTATTTTCAGTATAATTTCTTTCCCAAAAGATATGATTATATACAAATTGGATATAATGATAAGGATTTTTTAAAAGAAATGTCAAAGACTAAATATAAATGCAAAAGATATGTTGAACAATGATAAAATTCTTCCTCCAAAGTCTACTGCAAGTATTGGCATCAGTTGCACATAATCAGTTTAAGAATGGTCTGAGGATACTGTGATAACTTAATGCTAATTTAAACTAAATGTGTTTGATAATACCCATGTATCTTCTTTATTTCCGCTTCCTATTTTACCACACTTAAAAACTGAAGAATGTGTATGTAAATATAGTCTAATTCTGGGCACCTTCTGAAATAGAATGCTTAATACAACACACAATAGTCCTTCTCCTAGTATTTACAGTCCTTGGCAATGCCTTCTTGCACCTCATAAAACCACAGGTGTCTCCTATACACTTTCCATTTTAGTTCCCCAATAATAATAACACATTTTTAGTTTTCCCTATCTGAGGTTTACCAGAACAATGGCATAGTTAAGTAAATATATTTAAGATCATTTCATGCAAGGTATCTTTAAAAAGCATCTTCTGACAATTAAAATTCAAGGAGGAGCTCATTAGCATTATCATGAAAGAGAATGACCCTTTTGATAGAAGAAAAGCAAGTAATCACCATTCTATTAAAAAGCTGAGATAAATAACTGATAGACATGGCTAGAGCACTCAGTTGGAATTTTCTGAGCTTCTGATGCGTTCATTATAAAAAAAAAATTTAAACAGAATCTTCTCTCTTTCATATATCTTAAGATTAAAAGCAAGGAATAATGAACAATATTGGCTACTTATAATAAATGCATCACCGGAAGAGGGAAGGGCAGTTATAAAACTCAAGGAGAGATTTTACTGGGAGGTAAGAAATGTCTTATATTGGTATTAGAAACCCTAAAAACAGCTGTCATTTGATACATTAAAAATCAAGACTAATATTAAGATGAAAAATGTTAAATATTTCATGAATGCTGATCCTGTACAAAGAAACATATTTTCTTCCATTTTTATTTATTTATTTTTATTTTTAAAAAATATATTTCTTTATTGATTTCAGAGAGGAAGAGAGAAGGAGAGAGAGATAGAACTGCAACCAGGGCATGTGCCCTTGGCTAGAATCAAACCTGGGACCCCTCAGTCTGCAGGGTGATGCTCTACCCCCTGAGCCAAGCCAGCTAGGGCTTTTCTTCCATTTTTAGAAACTAAACACTGATCAGTAACCAATGGGAAGAAGACTTCAGTCTTCATGGGCCATGGGTTATGACTCACTGCATGAACCTGAGCCTTGTGATACTTTGTCAACTGCCAAGCTTACTTCTGCTATGCAACAGAACGGCCCCTATCCATTAGGGCCCCGGACAACTTTTCCATACTTGGTTTCTCTTAAGATTCTAATGAAAGAAACTCCCTTTATTAATAGTTATTTTCTTTAACTTCCTTTTCTTCTTCCTCGTATCAACAATGGTGCCTTCACTCATATGTGCTACAAACAAATGGTTTTCATTTAAGATGGAAATATAAAAAGTTCCTAAAGCTATTTCACAAATCCTAAGAGAATCATTTGCAGCTTGTAAGAAGCCATTATTAGAAAAAAGAAACATTAACAGGCAGGCAGATTAGATGGCTCTTGCACAAAAGTTGCATTTTTTGTGAAATATTAAGTCAGTGAAATATTAAGATTGTCAAAAACTATTGAACATGTAGCATGCAATAGTTTTATGTGAACAACACTCTAATTTTAGAGATAATCCTTTCCTTAAAGGAGCTTGAAACCTTATGAATTTGGTTAAATTTAGTTTTTTAAATATTAACTCCAACTTTAGAAATCTCTCTCTCTTGCCCCCTCACCCCCCCTTACTCAGAGACCTAGTCTTCCCTTCTCCTCCATGAGATAGTAGCCAGGACCTGACTAAAGGTCACAAGGGCCAGGCCTCTGGCAGGTTAAAGATACCATCTTGATCTAAATTATGTTTTAATTCCTGAGCCCTAATGTGGACCGACCACCAGCTACTTTCCTATGAGACTGGACAGAGGGATGCTGAAAGAGACCTCAGAGCTCTCTTCAAAATCAGAAGAAATGATTCTTCACTCTTACTTTAGCTCTGACCAATCAGCTCCAGCACTTCTCTGAACCCTAACACACAGGGCGTGTGATTTTACGCTATGTAATCTGTGACCTACATGCCATTAGGAAAGTTAGGGCTTTTGAACATTAGCTTCCCATTCTCTTGGGCGGCACCTTCATAATAAAATAGCCAATATTTCTCCATTGCAATTCTTGGTGTCTAGTGTTGGGCTTTGGTATCCCCCGGTGGCCAAACTCTTTCTGTTCTGTAATAAAAGCGTTAGGAAAATAATTAAGAACTGAATCATCTTCTATGCAGCCAGTGTTCTCTTGCAGCCTGGGGATTTCACAAAGCTGAAGCTTACTGGGACATTCCCAGGTTTTGGAACAGTCCAGAGTTACAGTCAAGTCACAACGTTGTCAATTAACAGCTGGGAGACCCAGGGCAGGTAAACTTAACCTCTCCAAGCTGTGGTCTTTTGGTACAAGGGGAATAATATTTACCTTAAAGGTGATCAAGAGAGCTTTAACATTCCTCTCAAGCTTGACTGAACTTGAAACAGAATTCACCCTTTTCTCAGGAATTTACTTAAAGAAACTCTCAATTATAAATTTTTTTCCTCTGCCCTTTGAGATAAAAATCTCTCAGCTTCTCCGCTTTCATAACCCAGGAGTGTTTCTCAACCTGGAGCCATCCTTTGGGAAGGAGCCATCATCAGGAAAGACAGCACCATGGCCCCTTCTCCCCATCTCTGAGGGAGGGCAGGAGCCTGATTTCCATAAGAACCAATCAGCAAACACAGGTGGCTGTTCCCCAGGGGACATGCTTTTCACCTATCACCGCAGGGCGAACAATGCTGCTGCCTTTTGTTTCAAATGAATTGAGTTCAGTCTCCTTCTCTTGCAATAGTCTTGATGCCTATTACAATAGTCTTGACTAAAGTCATCCTTACCCATTTAACCCATTCGGTGCTATTTTTCTTGGACAAGGGTAGGTATAAGGATTGAATAAACTAGCATATGTAAAATACACAACACTGCATATAATGTCTGTAAATGTTAGTAAATAGTTGCTTGTGGGGCATGGTTATGATGTTTTGGCCAGGTTCAAGCCTCGGGTAAGCTTGAACCTATGGTCCAAACACGTAGCCCCACGTGCCTTGTGATAGAGTTCGGGTGCATGTAGTTGAGTGAGGTTGAAACTCACGAGAATGCTGTAAACAACGTGCTCACGCCCCTACTTTGCCTCGTGGCATCTGCTATAAAATAAAGACACGGCTTGTGGGTGCTGTCCTTGTCTCCTCATCGGGGAGGCAGCGTCCCACTGAGACCCAGCTATTATTCTCTTGTCTGTCTTTCCTTAATCCTTTCACATCCCCGTCCCCCCCTCCACACACACACACACACACACACACACACTCGGGATCACCCTTGGTCATGCTGGCGTGGCACAGTTGCTTAGTAAAACTTTCTCTCCATCTCTCCCTTTCAAAGCACACCACCCTCTGAATACTGTTCCCTGAAAATCCCAAAAGCCTCTTTTCAAAGATCAGGCATAGTGGTATGACATAGCAGTTAACCAACTTGTGGGTTGTTTTTCCTTTTTTTTAAATAACAGGCTCAAGAAATCTAACAGCAAGTTCTATTTCCAGCATCTGCTGAGCCGGCCTGAATGGTCAGCACATTAGCACCAATAATAGTGACGGGGTTTCGACAGCTGCATGCTGGCCAGAGACGCCAAGGTCTCCAGCCCAAACCCAGTGCCATCCACACCAGATTCCAAGCAGAGAGGGCAAAGAGTATGCTCCCAAAGCCAAACTGCAAATTTCCTCTTTAGGAGCTGACAGAAATCATAATGGAAGAACTGTCATTGCCATCACCTCAGGAGGCATAGAAAGGATATGTTCAAAGCAACATCAAGTCCATTTTAGTCTCAATGTCCTCCAGAGTTAAAACAAAGAACTTTGTCCAAGTCATTCTCTGAGTAAGACAATAAAAAACGCAAGTCACTCTCAGCTTAATTTTCATGAATATGAAAGTGGTCTCTTCTCTTTTTATTCCTTAGTGAGATTACTCCTAAGACTGTTTGGAACCACTTTTATAACCGTTTTAATTAGATTACGTTTCTCTGAACTTTGCTACAAACTGCTAAAGGGGAATAATAAAAGATCAATGACATATGAGGATCTTCTCCATTTGAATACGTGATCATTTTTTTAGATTGAGATATGTTACAACTTTTTTCTATCCACATCATTTTATGTCAGGCACAAGTTCAAGTTTTTTAACCAGCAATATTTCTTTCTCAATGTAATGACCAAAAATCAGGAAAGAGCACGATAAAGTATTTATAATTATTTACAATTATTGCTATCTTTAATATTTAACATAGGATTTGTATACTTTTAATGAGCATGTGTTTTTATTGTTAGCTTATGTCCTGAATGTCAAAATGACTTTGGATTTCCTTAGCCAAAGAGCATGAAAACAAAGAAATAAAGAAAAATTTTAAGTTTGTTTAAGCTAGTGTGCTGAAACAAACCAGTTACAAAAAATAAACATAACTAATAGAGAATATATTCTTGGAGAGGTTGTAAAGAATATCGTTTTTCTAAACAATAAAAATTGATTTCTACTTCCTTTTCATAAAAATAAAATAGACACAAAGTTTGTTTAAAGCATATGTGGAAAATACCAAGGTGTATATGAGTTTATTATAATTAACGTGACTTGTAGAAAATAGAATTTGAAAGAGGCTATGAAGAATATAAGATTTCTGACAATGTCAGAATATTATACAGTGGGGCCTTGACTTACGAGTTTAATTCATTCCGAGACCGAGCTCCTTAAGGAGCTCGTTCAGGAGCTCGTTAGCTCAAATTACTCTGTCAACTCAATGCAAAAAATCGGCGGAGAGACAGCTGGTATCTCAAAAAACTCGTTAGTTGGGACACTCGTAAGTCAAGGCCCCACTGTATTTGATACTTTAATTTAAATGCACTATCAGCAAATGTGGATAACTGCAGTCTAATAATGAATTATTGTCATGAAATTAGAGTAACATTCTATATTCATAATTAGTTTAGAATTATGGATACCTAAGTACATTACTAATAAGCAATATTCTTAAAATGCACACAATTCAACTTTTAATCTTTGTCACAATTTAATATCATATTTTACTTTTCTTTTTTTTTGTTTAGTTAATCCTCACTGGAGGATATTTTTTCCATTGATTTTTTTTTAGAGAGAGTGGAAGGGAAGTGGGGAGAGAGCTAGAGAAACATTGATGTGTGAGAGGCACATTGATTGGTTGCCTGTTGCACATTCTCCCACCAGGGTGAGTATCTAGCCTGCAAACAAAGGAAGTGCCCTTGACCAGAATTGAACCCACAACCCTTCAGTCTCTGGGCTGATGGTCTAACCATTGAGGTAAACCAGCTAATGCTTACTTTTCACTTTTTGAAATAAACATTGACTCAGTGAACCACAGAAACTTTGAGCACATATTCCCCACTTTAAAGTTACTTTAAATGGGTCTGCAGCTCAAGAATTACTTTTTTAATGCTGCATTAACCAAAACAAGATTTTAATGCTCCTCACAAACTCTTCAAATATAGATTTCAAAGTGCCTGCCTGTCTCTTGCTTATTCTGGAAAAGGAAGATGTAAAAAGACTCCGAAGTACTGTAATTAGAATGAACTATAACGGATCTATCATTCTTGCTGATATCCTAGAGTCGCCTGGATAGCTTTAAAACATGCTGATATCTGGGCCCACCATAGATGTATTTTGATTTAATTGGTTCAGGGTGTATAACATCCCAGGTGATTCTGATGTTTAGACAACTTCCAGATCCACACTGCAATATTAGAAAAGCGAAGGAATAGGCTCATGAGCTCTAAAACACTCCCCAGCCATGGCATTCTAATTTCTATACCATAAAATGCTAAGTTTTAGAACATACACTCTCAGATTACTTCGTCTTTCCATTTGGAAAATGAAATCAAGTTTTCTTTAGAACCATGAGCACCACTCC
>NW_006285040.1:207437-225767 GCF_000327345.1 Myotis davidii
CAGGTCCTTGAATAACTTTATTATGTTCAATGTCCTTTCGTTATAAAGATGATAAGGGAAAATAATCATTTCTTGCTAGGGCCACTATGTGTGTGGAGTTTACATGGTTTCCCCATGTCAGCGAGGGTTTTCTTCAGGTACTCTGGTTTTCCCCCACATCCCAGAGATGTGCACGTGTGGTGATTGGGCATGTCTACATTGTCCCAGTCTGAGAGCATGTGGGCTTGGATGTGAGCGTGCCCTGCAATGGGAGGGTATTCTGTCGAGAGTGTGTTCCCACCCTGCTCCCTGAGCTTCCAGAATAGGATCTGGCCACTCAGGACTGTGAACTAGAATTAAGCGGGTTGGAAAGTATGGTCTTTCTTGTTTTTATTCATATTTCTTAAATGTATATATAGGTCACCTTTATTTCAATGTTTAATATTAGAAGTGTCTTGGGTCTTTATTTATAAGTTTGGTGATGCTTCTGTGACCAGAAATATGCCATAGGAACTTAACTCTTGTTTATGTCTATTAGCCTAGCATAACATTGACTTCATTATACTTTATTTTGCTTCAGGTCCTAGTTTCCAAGAACCTATGAGGACGTTCAGCAAGGACTTACAGTGTATTCTGCCAAATCCAATTTCATTCCTCCATCCCTTAAAGGATTAATGCGTATCAAAAAAAATCAGCAGTTATTCATATCAGCTTGCAGTTTATAAGAAATCCAGAGTACCTTCCCTCATTTCATGGATTAGGAAATTTATGAGGACTAACCTATATAATCGTAAGCTAAGTAAATGCCACATTTTTAAACAATCAATGAGGAAACTCGCACACACTGAACCAAAGATATAAATATTGTCTTTTCAAGTCTCACTGCAATCTCCCCAAACATACAACGAGCAATGCATTAAATGAGAGCAATAGCAAAAGCTATGAAAATAGGAAATGGTAATCAAGAAACACTTTACACCTGGCTGTTCACTCTGTGAATTCAGTCAACACTACATATTGAGATGCTGCTGTATCATCTCTATCAAAGTGCTTTCATCAAACACAATAGAATGACCTGTACTTAGTTCACAGGATAGGCACTCTTCAGGAAATCAAACAATGTGAGACTTCAGTTCACTGCCTTAGGAAATAAATTTGATATAAATGTTGAACATAATTATGGAAAAATAGCTAGAATTTCTCAATGGGAAGAAAACTCCTATAATTTTAGTATATTTATTTCAGTAAATGGAGACAGGTTTGGGGTGGTTTCAGAAGAATACTATCTCTATGATTCCAGTTGAAAATTGTATTTACCTCTTTTATTTTATCCTTGAATTTGACAGTATTCCCTGCCAGGTAGGAAGTACACATTCTTGACTCAACATCATGCTAGTGATTTGGAGAAAGCTTTGGATGAGATGGATCTTAAATGCATGCAATCAAAAGACAAAATATAAGCCTAACTAAAAGTCTCATCCTCAAGGGAACATTTGTAGGCAGACCTATCTCTCAGAAATTCCTCTTACCAGCTATATCCTTGACCCAAAATGAAAAAGTGGCTTTTCTATATAAACTATGGTTTTATCTTCAAATTAAGACAAAAACATGTAAAATAAAAGTTGTATTATATATAATCTTAGCCTGTGGTAGAAAGTACAACTAAGCCTTCACATATTAAGTGTATAGCTTTCATTTTATTCCATTGTATTCATGTCAATTTTTAAGTACGAGATTTTAATTGCTTATGTCTTTCTTTAAATTTTCTTGTCATTCCCCTTCCTCCTTTTTGTCTAGCACTTTCTGCATATGTGACAGCACTTTACATCATTAGTACAAGTTTTCTTGCTTTGCCAAAAACTCTGATTCTTTGCCAAAACTCTGATTCTCACACATCAATATTAGCAATCTGTCTGCTATGGAAACTGCTTGTTTTATGTTAATAGGAATAAACTATATATCAAGTGAGGAAACTTACATTTCTCTGCATGAATTTACATGTCCTACTGGGAGGTCAATTTGCTAACCTATTAAGTGAAAGACTAGATTAAATCATCATAAGTGTCTTCTACTGTAACATCTTATGATTTGCTGGTGGGAATAAATATGGTAAATAACTGCCTTTATGTAATATTGTTAATTTAAGAAAAGATACATCCTTAAATTTACATTTAATTACTAGTTGAATACTTTTGTTCATATACATTTTTATGTTTGTTTTTTGAATTTTTATTTGTGATGTACCCATTCTACCGCTGTAGTTTCTTAAATTTTTATTAAGTGATTGATTGATTGATTAGAAAAGGCTTTGGATAAATGCTGAAAATCTCAGAGCAACATTTACAAAGCCATAACAAGCTGGGCCCACATGTCCAAGAGAATGCATAGAAACTGGCAATAAATAGGGCATATCAGAGGGTCAGTAGGTCAGGAATTTAGCCTACTTGGCTGGAACCTCCTTATCAGTGTTGGCTTCCCTAGATTGGGAAGTTATTAAAGGAGGCTTAAAAGAGTTTCTGGTTAGCACTGCTAAACCTAGAGTGAAGAATTTTTAAATAATGGATTATCCCGAGCTTTCGAAATTTCTGGATCGAGATGAAATGATGAAAAGAAAATTACTCTGTTGGATATCAGCAGGACGTAGTGTAATCTCAGGTAAGAGGTCCAGTGACCAGGCAGATGTCAAATGTAACATGAAAACTGAGGAGATAAAAGCCTCTCTGAGGAAGGTGTCATTGGGATGATTTTCTAAAAAAAAAAGACTTGGCAAAAATTAAAATTACTTGGATAAAAGGGTAAAGGGAGATGCAGAAGATAAAACTGAAAATTGGGGCTTTGGTGTTGAGGAGATTTATTGGGAAGTCATATGCAAGAGCTACTTTTAATATTAATTCTCTGTAATACTGATAATGAGTCCAATCAGAAAAAAGTAATCTATTTAAAAAAGTATTAGTATTGTATTTCAAATATCACACAAAATACCATAGTTACTTGACACAACTCTGAAGTTTTAAAAAGGCAAAGAAATAAATTTAAATATTCTTTTTTGTCCTGAAGAGTTTGAATTGAGATGAGCATTTTAGACTATTAGAAATGTTTATATACTTACACTTAAGCCATAAATCACTGTGATCAAAGAACTTCAGCTCTTAGTCCTTTAGAAAGGTACCTCGCTGTAACATGTACTCAAATACATCAGACTTTGTTTAAAGCTAAACAATAGTTAATGCTTTGTCAGAATTTATAATATCACTAAATAAAGGATTTTTATTGAATTTATAGGGGCGATTTTGGTTAATAAAATTCTATAGGTTTCAGGTGTACAATTCTGTAATGCATCATCTATATATTGCATTGTGTATTCACCACCCCAAGTCCAGTCTCCTTCCATCACCATTTATCAACCTTTTACCCTCTTCTGATTTTCCCTGAGTTAGCTTATGAAAATTATTTCTAAAAATTTATTCATTTCATCCAGATTGTCCAATTTGTTGGCATGCAGTTATTTGTTATATTTTCCTATAATCCCTGGTATTTCCGTGGAGTCAGATTACCATTACTTCTTCTCTTTCATTTCTGATTTTATTTATTTGGGTCCTCTCTCTTTATTTTCCTGGTAAGTCAGAATAGAGATTGTCAACCTTGTTTATTTTTTCAAAGAACCAGCTCTTGGTTTCATTAATCATTTTTATTTTTTTAGAGTGTATTTCATTTATTTCTGCTCTGATCTTTATTATTTCCTTCCTTCTACTCACTTTGGACTTTGTTGTTCTTTTCTATGCCTTTAAATGTAAAGTTAGATTATTTACTTGAGATTTTTCTTGTTTCTTGAGTTTGGCCTATAATGCTATATATTTTTCTCTCAGTACTGCTTTCGCTGTGTCTCATAGGTTTTGCATTGTTGTGTTCTCATTTTCATTTGTTTCAAGGTGTCTTTTGATTTTTTTATTGATATCATTGTTAACCCATTCACTGTTAATTGTTTGTTAACATTATTTAGCTTCCATGTCTTTGTGTTTTTTTCTTGTGATTAATTTGTAGTTTCTTACCATTATGGTTAGAGAAGATACTTGATATGGCTTCTGCCTTATTTAATTTATTGAGACTTATTTTGTGTCCTAAAATGTGGTCTGTCTTAGAAAATGTTTCATATGCATCTGAAAAGAATGTATATTCTGCTGCTTTGGGGTAAAATGCTCTGAAAATATTAATTAAATCCATCTCATCAATTAATGATATTTTCACCATAAACATAGACATTCTCTTGTTTGAACAAAGTTTGGTGATTTAAATTCTTACTTGAACAAGCATTTTAGAATATTTATAAGATCCTACTACTATTAGAATTTAATTAGTCTATTATATTCTAAATGGATTTACTCATATGCTATTAAATATTATATAATCTAATAAAAGAGAAACATGCAAATGGACCGCACCTCAACTACGCTCCAAGCCATGCCCACCAGCCAATCAGAGTGACTATATGCAAATTAACCCAACCAAGATGGCAGCTGGCAGCCATGGAGCTGGAGCAAGCAGGAGGCTTGGTTGCCCCGGCGATGGAGGAAGCCAAGCTTCCTGCCTGCCCTGGCCAGCTGTGGCCTCCTCTCAAGGCAAAAAAGCTTCAATTATAGAAGATAAATAAATCCCAAATACCTGCTTTCAGCCAGCCTCTACTGGGAGCTTGGGTGGCTAGGAGCTGTGGCCAGCCTGCAAAAAGCCATCAGCCCCTCACCCAGGATGGCCACACCCTCATGGGGTGAGGGTCCACACTGGGGAGATTGGCCAGCCTTCAAACAGCCATCAGCCTGTCACCTAGGCTGGCCAGGCACCCCAGTGGGGACCCCACACTGAAGGGGCTGTGGCCAGCCTACAAACAGTCATCAGTTACTCACCTTGGCTGGCCAGGCACCCCAGCGGGGAACCCCACCCTGAAGGGGCTGTGGCCAGCCTGCAAACAGCCATTAGCCGTTCACCTAGACTGGCCACACCCTCATGGGGTGAGGGTCCCCACTACAGGCTTGGCCAGCCTGCAAACAGCCATCAGACCCTCACCCTAGCTGGCCAGGCACCCCAGCGGGACCCCCACCCTGATCCAGGACCCCCTTCAGGGCAAACCAGCCGGCCCCCACCCATGCACCAGGCCTCTATCCTATATAATAAAAGGGTAATATGCAAATTGACCCTAATAGCAGAAAGACTGAGAATGACTGGTCACTATGACACACACTGACCACCAGGGGACAGACGCTCAATGCAGGAGCTGCCCCCTGGTGGTCAATGTGCTCCCACAGCGGGAGCTCTGCTCAGCCACAAGCCAGGCTGCCAGCTGCCAGCACAGTGTTTGTGGCGGGAGCCCCTCCCACCTCCTCAGCAGCACTTTTGTGCACTGGGCCTCTAGTCATAAATAATTAAAACTAAGCTACACTGTCAAAACAGGTAATAATCTATACTTATTATTGTAGTCACCTCAGAAATCTGTCATGTTCATTGTCTGACTTGCTAATTCACAAAATTTAATAAATAAAAAAATGAGAGTTCTATATATCAACTGGCTAAGTTGTGAAAAAATCAGTAGGCTTATTTGATAATAATAACTAAAAAACTTAAGTAAACTAATTACTTTATAAAGGAGATGAATAAAATATCGTTATCAATAATTTAGGCAAATACAAAGTAACCCACCAGATTAACAAGGAAGACAGGTAATTTGGCAAGAAGTGTCATAAACTGATTACAATGATTTGCATTTGCTTGAGGTTTTACAGTTTGTAAAGTATGTACACATTCATTAAATCATTAGGGCCTTATAATAACATGCTGGTAGGTGGTACCCTGAGAGGAGAAACACAGAGAAAAGTGTTAGGGAATTGGGTCGTAGTGGAGCATGGTTAAGTGTATCAATTTAACTACAGTAGAAACAACATGTGTAAAACCAGACAATTTGGGTAACAAGTACAGGGCCAAGACAAAGTTAAGTAAGGGAAATGCACATCATTTTTATATTTGTGACCACAGAGAGACGTGATGAAAACGAGTTGAAGTTTAACAACTAATTGAAACAGGATATGACTGAGTGTGTGTAACCCATTCCGTATCAGCATAAAAGCTTTCAACCTAAACAAATAATATAACTGAATATAAAACAAACACTAAATAGTAATTAGCTATGTTGCCATACATAGTCTACTTAGCTCCAACCAAGAGGAATGATTTTGTTCATTAAATTCCACAAATAAGTGAGATCATGTGATATCTGTCTTTCTCTGATTGGTTTATTTCACTTAGCATAAGAGACCAACAAAATAAGACCGGAAGCATGGAGGCATGGAACAGACTAACATATGTTGATGTGGGGTTTAGGGGAAAGAGAAGAGATTAAACCAAAGAACTTATATACTTATATACATAGCCCGTGGACACAGGCAATGGTGGGGGTGAAGGCCTGGGGGATGGGTAGGGGTTGGGAAGAGGGAGGTAAAGGAGGGAAATGAGAGACATCTGTAATACTATCAACAATTTAAAAAAGAGGATGTTATAAGGGACAATTTCGAAGGTGTTTCTGATATATGCAAAGCATGAGGTATTGTAATGTGGCGATTCTGCTTATTTAATAGCTCTGAAGGCTGTAGATTGTTGAATCCTGAAGTTGCCTATCCATGGTGCCTCATCCACCTTACCTTTCACCACGGCTGCCTATAAAATAGCTGAAGCTTATAGTCCTGATGGCTTAAACATACATTTGGGGACGTGCTATTACTTTCCTTGCCCCTTACATGTAAAGGAGGATTAGGTGAGCTCAGAATATATAAGGGGAGGAGAATAATTAATGACTCAAGAGCCCTATTAGCTAGGAAAGAATGGCACCATTATCTTCCTTTTAAAGCAAGCCTCAGAACTCATTAAGCAATTTGACCAGGGTGACTTAGAAGTTGGGAAAATTGAGACACAAATCCTGGACTCTGGTTTTAAATGTATGCTTTTATCTTAATACAGTGCCCTCTAAATTAATATTATAACTACACATAATTTACATCATCAAGGGCCTAAATTTCTGTAGTAGATTTTCATATTTCTTTGACTACTCTGGATCAATAAGTACATGTCTTCAAATTAGGTTTATCTATCATTCTTTATTTAGAAATTTAACTAATGAAAATTTAGTATGCAGTTCTAAAATGTTGAACTACATAATGTAGTTGGTGTGTATCCTTGGACAGAATGCAAATAGGGTAGAAAAATGCTGTCATAAAACTCATCCATCTTCTTAGTAAATGCTGTCAATTCCCTCTACCTTGTTAGCAGGGATGTTGTCAGATTCACTCCTTTCCTCTCCATCTTTTTTAAAAATAAGATGACATTCTAATTTATGGTGAGATTAAGTGAACAGCAGGAAATGGGAAAAGGAAGAACATTAGAGCTATAGTAGTCTATAATATAGTCATATTATACACACACCAAAATATTACCTTTGGAAATAGTGGTGGTATGACTCTTTACCCACATGTGGATCTCCTTTTCTTTCTGGGCATATGGGGACTATAGGCAGGGTCACATGATTAGTTTTGGCCTATGGCACATATAGGGCCTGAGGTTAAAAAATACAGGTAAGCCCTAACCAGTTTGGCTCAGTGGGTAGAGCATCAGCCTACAGACTGAAGGGTCCCAGGTTCAATTCTGGTCGAAGGCATGTACCTTGGTTGCGGGCACATCCCCAGTAGGGGTGTGCAGGAGGCAGCTGATCGATGTTTCTCATTGATGTTTCTAACTCTCTATCCCTCTCCCATCCTCCCTGTAAAAACATCAATAAAATAGATTTAAAAAAAAATACAGGTAAGAGTTTCTAGTCATCCCTTTCTCCATTCTGGTGGTCCTGGAAGAGGACCCTGGGCCAGAGGGTGGTCCCACACAACCAATGCAGCCTGTGTGCCTGAATTTCGACTGTCTGAGAGATTCCTGCCTGGAGAGTCTCTGGACTCAGGATGAACTCCGAGGGAACAAGGTATAACTCGATGGCTCTGAGATACTAGGATTGCTTGCTACTACCTCAGCATGCATGGACTAATTTATCTTAACAGAAAGACACTTATTTTCCTCTTATTTTATAGCTTCCAACAACTTCTTCTGGCAAATGTCAATGAAATGACTTTCAGCTCTAAGAGGACCCCTACACAACACAGGGGCCGAACTCCAGGCATTTCTGAAAGGTGAGGAATTTGGGCGGGGAGGCTTCCTGCCTGCCTTGCTCCTCTGGCTTGACCACTTTCTGTCTCTGCGACCTTGGGCAGCAGGTCTCCAGTGCGATAGTTTCCTCATTTGCAAATGTAAATATTAATAATAGAGTCTAAGACACTGGGTTCTTATAAGGGAAAAATAATGTTATGAGAAAAAATAATACATACAAACATGTAGAAGAGTGTTCGGCATAAAATCAGCGCTTGAGAAGGGTTAGATATCATATCTTGTCAACACCAACCATAACCCACTTGAGGGCACACACTGTTTTATTTAGTTGGTTCAAAATCCCCTTTGATGATCAGGAGGTTTGACAACTACATGATCAAATCATGGAAAATGATATCTATAGTCTGGTAACAAAAGAATGGAAATTATTTTATTAGCGACATCTCCAATGCACTGCTTTTTAGTGGTTCCATGGAGTGGATCTATTGCTTTTCTTAGAACTGTAGGGGTCAATGTTAAGTAGATGAAATTCAAAAATGAAATACCAGTAATAGAAGTGACATATTCAGGGTCAAATAGCATTAAAACGATGAAATCAGAGCTTCTTAGGGACAGAAACCAACATAATCAACAGTCTTTGAACTCAGTGGGAAAAAAACTGAAAGGTGAAGCCGCTTACAATACATGAGAAAAATGAGGCTTTCATTATTCAGCAGCTCATTCATTTTATGTGGTAGCTAAATTGCCTGAGATCACTTTCATATTCTGCAAAGATCAAACATATTAAGCATGTCAAAACAACATTAAGTAACCCCCTTCAAGCGTCAAAATAACTGCTAAGAATAAAGGCAAAATTTTGCAAAGTTCAGTGCTATGAAGAACACAATTAAATGGTGATGTTGTGGGGGAAAATTGTGGGAAGTCAGGCTGTCACTAAAATACTATCCAAATCACTTTAAAGGGTTGATTTTAATAAAATACTGAAACTGAGGTCCTAAATTTCTTCACTTGTAAATAAAAATAATAACTATTTCATACATTCATATGAAACTCTAATGTATATAAAGTTTTATAAAGCAGTTACTATTAGCTTACCTATTTTTGATAACTCTAGAAGTTATAAATTATAAGCAATATGTCCTCCTTATTTTACCTTGGCCTTTAACCAACTCTATACTCTTTGTTGATTTACTAACATTTTAAAGCGGGTTTATACGCAAATCTTCTGTATGTTCCACTTTAGTTTTTCCCCAAAAGATCAGAATGATAAATCCAAGAATGTCCAATAAAATGACAGCCTACATAATTGTGGTTCCACTAAGATATGGTTAACTGCAGTTTTATGTTCTACACTGCTGTGTGCCCTCAAAGTAGCATCAAAACTGTCATTACTTCAGAATCAGAAAACTTGAATGATTCTAAAACTCCAAAATATTTAGTCTAAAAATTCAAATATAGTGTCAAATTGACCCAAAAAACATCTTGTGATTATCTGATAGTGTCTATGAATCATCAAAGTCTATATATTTTACCCAATTACGTGATATGAATTTTTATTGCTCATAAATCACTCCCTTACTTAGAAATCACTGAAGTACATTGCAATGCAATCTTTTGCTACAAATCTGAGTGCATATTATAGTAAGATGTACAACTAATGAAGTTGAGAGAACGAAACTGAATCAGGACAATTACAAGGCTTGACAATGCATTTTTTTGCATGTATTCCCTGGAAAACAATTCAGTTAAGGCAGTGATTTATGACTTGATTACACCATTCCCGGTGCAATTCCAAGTGGAACCACTCAGGCTCTTCTTCATAGAGGATCCACAAAGAACTATAATTAGAACCTACAGGTAAGAGGTCTTACCTGAAACCTACAGGGAACAAGGTATAACTCGATGGCTCTGAGATACCTCTTACCTGTAGGTTTCAGAGACTGTGTAGCTGCCATAAGCAACTAACTACTGATTTGTCCAAAAAAACAAAAAAAAGCCATATAATGCAGTGCCTTATTTCTTTATTCATTAAGTAATTATATGCAGGCATAATTCAAAGACAAGAATTTTATGTTAATGAAACCATTTCAGTTAATAGACTCATTTTTTCTAGAATATTATTAAACTAATGAGGGGAGGTATGAATATAATTATATCACATTGAAAGAAATGGGAAATTTCTCTTTTTTGTATGCCCTGTATTTTTAAGCAGATTTTATATTTAGCTTAAGCATGACCTAAAAATACCAGTTTTGTTTCTTTTTATAACTGTTAAAACTACCAAAAGATGAAAGAGAACTTTGGTCTATTTTTATTTTCTTTTTACCTTTCATCAGCAGGGACACAACAACCTCCCATCACAGAAGTGAGATAATCTTTGTTTAAATTAACAAGACAAAAACCTTTTCTATTCCAATTTAATTAATGAATGCTACATTTTTAAAGTATATATTCTGCCTTTCATTAAGAGTTGATTTTGTCATAAGCAGTATTACCATTTTATATTTTGCAGAAACATCCCTTTCAAAGGACTATGGAGGTTAGTCCATAGTCCTTTGTATGGATTAAGCAATTTAAAGTGTTCAAATGCATATTGTAAAAAATAACTTCCCACTAATGATGTGAGGAAAGCATTTCAACTTTGGAATCTTCAGGAATAGGAAATATATACCATGTGTTATGATAATTTAATGGATGATACACAGAGTTTGCAGTTCAGAATTTAAATTCTGAAAGCAATGTTGGCTGATAGCAAAAACTGCAGTCCCTTACACTTCAATCACAAGATTCCAGACAAATATTATGATGCTCTGTGTTAATTGCTTTCTGTGTTTTACAAATATATAAATATGGCATATATACATATGAAATAACTGTTTCAGTGAATATTACCAAATCATCAGTAAAACAAATAAACAAACAAAAAATACCTTATTGGCCTCATGTATTCTATATATTAATGAAAAAAAGGGGAGCAGATAGAGCAAATAAAGTCAAAAGAAAGTCTTAACACTGCTGTACTAAAACTCTTGATTATGTGATTAACTATAATAAGAGAAGAAGGTCAATAACTATAACTTTTTTTTTTAGCTTGGGATTTAACTCAGCTTCGCAGGCCAACAGTTGCTTATAAATGTGTTAAATAAAAACAGACCTTGTAGTTTGGGCCTATGTCACTAATCATATTTTAAACAATGGTCTTTCATGGGGGAGCTTTGTCTGCACTTTGAAGCAGAGAGATGGATTTAAACCTCAAAGGTTGTGTTTAGGCTTTTGGCTCAATATTCACACTCAACCAGCTCGAATTATTCAACTTATTCAACTTGATTTATTGCAAATAAGTTATCTACTCTGTGGATGATTTGTGATTGACAAGAAGCTCTATTTTGAGATTCAGATTGGTTCCCAGATATCGAGAAGGAGTCAATGTCTGAAATTATAAGTTAATTATTTGGTCTCAGTAATAGGCTGTGGAAGAAAGATGTCTTCTAAGACCAAAAGGTCTAACACTGGATGAACATTTGAAAATATTATTTAAATATAGAAAGATAATAAACCCTGGGTTTATTTCTATCAAGCTAAATGGGTGCATTAAAAAGTTAAGAATGTATTATTTTGCTATCCAATAAATCAATTATCTGTTTACCTGATTCATATTTATTAAACACACTTATCATAAAATTAACAAATTTTGATTATGGCCTTTCTTGATTATTGGTTTTATGTTTTGTAACTTTATGAAAAATTACATTTATTCTACTTACATTACCTTTATGTCCACAAACACAGAACGAAAATCATTCTGAGTGTCCTCTTTGTTTTCATTCAATTGTTTCTTTAAAAAATAAAGCCTATTATCTTTCTGTCATTCTGCCTAAAACATTATATCATCTTTTAATAGAAAGTTATTTAAAAAATAGTATTCCAAATTACCATGATATAACTTGAAAAAGGCAACAAGGAAATATAATTGAATACTCTTTCTCTATAGCAACAAAAATTAAAGTTTAAAGATCAAAAGTGAACTAGTCAAAAAAATCACAGTACTCTTCATTAAGTTGTGCAATAAAAAAAAATTTCACTAAAGATGAATCCCTCTACTCTTCCCACTTAATTGACAAATATTGTTCAGATATGCACCTGTCATCATGATTTAGGGGAAATAAACTCATTTCTAGTTCTAGGGCCAAATATCAATTAAGTTCAAATCATAATAGTAGGGAAGTAAACTTGGTCCATGGGTGATAAGTGACCTAAAGTGGTAAATTAGACTAAACCAAAACAAAAACACACCTTTATTGGCCATTAGAAGCAAAGGAATTTTCCTCTTCCTTCAGTGAATAACAAAGACCCCTGGCATATTTCAAGGGAATCAGCTTAAGGCGAATGCTAAAAACATCCTGTTCTAGAAGCATCTTTATTTTTCCCTATAGTTCTTCTATCAATGGGATTCCCTCTGGGAGACAGAGAACTTGCTGATACAGGAGGCAAGTCATCCCACCACTTCCATGTACTGGATTAAGTTGTGTCCTGGAAAAATGTGGGCGTGAGAAGGGTGGAAGGGGTTGGCAGTGTAGGAGGCAGTCAATAGAAGGTCCTTGAGGTACCAAAATATATAATATGAAAATGTGTAAAGTTATATTTATGACTTGGTTATGATATTTAATTTAGAAAAATCTCACATAATTAACTGTGATCTTCTCCATTCAAACTCTGTCTGTATTACTACCCAATTTGATGAGTATTAACAAGGGATTAACCGCACCACTGCTTCATTTTTATTCCATGAAACATTTGGTTTTGCTATTATCTACTGTCTATTGGCATGATATTTCCACGCACCAAATCTTTCATTACCTATACAGTTTAATTCTAATTGTTAATTCTAATTGTTTACACTGAGTGGCCAGATTATGATGACCGGCCAGATTATTATGACCACCCCATCAGTAAGTACTTCATTGACACTTCCCAAAATACTGAATATTGAAAACTTCCTAAGCAAATACTCTCAAGGTTTTATTATTATTATTATTTGCATAACTAATTCACTTCATTGTACTGATGGGGTGGTCATAATAATCTCTGAAGTATAGAAAATAAACTTTTTGCCATTGTCCTCAGAATTTAATAATGCAAAACTAGTAACAAATATCTTTAGAAAAAAATGATAAAATAGCCCTTCAGTATTAAAATTTCTTATTAAAAAGCATTAGGTCAAAATTAATAGTATGATATGTTATTAATATAGATAAGTTACACATGAATAAAATAAATCTAATCCCATCTCTCATAGTAAATCAAATGATTTGAAACTACAAGCCACTGTTACAGGTCCATTGAAAAAACATATTCAGCGTTTTCATTATTCTGTGGTTTCTGATAATGTAACTTTTTAAACAGTGTATACCCAGGATATAATAATGTACTGCATACTTACCAGGTGATTTTTATGCCACTTTGCTGAATGCAGGATTAATATATTTGGGCTTTTTATTGCTTGAGTAGAAAGTGCGCATTACTTATTATGTTTATAATATAAAAATGAAAATAAAATAAAAAGTGTTTTTAAATGGCATACATCACACTGTTGTAGTGGTTGATTTCCTCAAGATCGTCTTCTGTGGTTTTGGTGCAGTGGGAGGAGGCACAGTTGCAGGTCTGAGAGGCGGGTAGCTGTTACTGTGGCTTATTCCCAGTCCCCCATTTTCCAGTGGAAATGGAGGGAGATGCGGTGGAGGAGGGCGGGGAGGGCCTTGGGGAGGAAGCTTTCCTGGCGGCTGGACAGGTTCACTGTGCAAATGGACCTCCCGGTTTTTTATGTTATACCGGGTCTCACAGTCAGGGCAATAGCCATGGTACTGCACTTTTTCATTAAACCGAACCCTTTCCCGAGGCCCTGCCTGGGGACACCTGTCTTTTTCAGGTCTATGCATCAGAGGCTGCACGGGCGCCTTGTCCGAATTGCTACCGGGTGTGCAGCAGATGTCTCCATTGGGGATTTTGTTTGGTGCTCCCGGTAAGCCACCATTCCGCAGAAGGGTGCCATTGGTCTTTACAGGATTGACAGCCGGCACCACCCTCTGGGGGTCTTCACTCTTCACGGGTGTCAACCGTGGAGGAGGCGGTGGAGGGTTTGGCTTTCTCAGGACCGTGAGGATAGCAGATGGGTGCGCTGGGGGTTTAATGAGCGGTGCATTGGCCTGCACTTTGATCTTCTCTAGGCTGGAGGCTGTCGTGCTGCTTGAGCTACTATTCAGGGTGTCCGTTTTGGAGCTGTCGGTCATCTCATCCTCCAGCTGTAGGTCAGAGGTCAGGGTATCAATCTGGTCAACCACCTGGTTGGAAAGGACAAGGGAACTGTGTTGAAAAAGGACCCCGAAGCAAAATATATTAGAAACAATGTCTTCCCGGCTAGCTGTGATCCGCTATGGGAGACTTGACTAATGTTGAATTGTGTATTCCATTACCGCACAATGTTTTCATTCAATGAATTTACAGAATAGCTGCCATAAGAGTGGCAACTGATAACATCATGATTTCACATGCCTAGAATATAATACACTATTTATGCATACGTTTTATCCCTAACTCTGCTATACCCACCGAAGATAAAATCCTGATGCAGAAACAGTCCTGATTTTTAAAAACAAGAGGAGATTTGCTGAGCAGATAGAAATCTATGGGAGAACATTAATCTCATGCTAAAAATGAGAAAAAGCCAGACAATTTTCAAAATCATAACTTTACTAGACCATCAGAGAACTAGGATCACAAAATAACGGAATGAACAGAACTGCAAGGAGTTTCAAGCTCCCTTAGGATAGATAGGACACAAAGATTGTCCCACCTTTGGCAAATCACAGGAAAATTGGCAGCCTCCACCAAAGTGAGTAAAAAAACCCCCAGCTATGTTAATGAGTGATTAAAGGCAGAGCGTGTGCTGTCATGTCAGACAAGGCAACTTGTTCTCACTCATGTCCCTTCTTCATGTGCCTCTCACCTGGGAGACTGAGGGCAGGGGAAGACACTGGAAAGAGTCCCTCCTAGGTAAACAGGCTCAAAACCCCACCCATATCCCAGACCCCTTTCTTTACAAAACTAAAGCTTTAAGAAGGAGAGAAATGACAAAAAAAAAACAAAAAAAAACACAACCCTAACCTCTAAGACACAGACAATGAAATCCTTCCTCTAGGACAAGGTAGGGGAAGGGGCCAGAAAATTCTCTTGGACACAGAATTCACAGATGACTGTTATCACTTGGGGAGAGACCCAAGTCACAACCACCACTCAAAAGCTGCCACAGACACAGGCAGAGGCAGGGAATCAAATAAGTTTGTCAGAACCATCAGACCATGATATAGGCCAGTGATGGCGAACCTTTTGAGCTCAGCGTGTCAGCATTTTGAAAAACCCTAACTTAACTCTGGTGCCGTGTCACATATAGAAATTTTTTGATATTTGCAACCATAGTAAAACAAAGACTTATATTTTTTATGTTTATTTTATATACTTAAATGCCATTTAACAAAGAAAAATCAACCTAAAAATGAGTTTGCGTGTCACCTCTGACACACGTGTCATAGGCTCGCCATCACTGATATAGGCCCTACCCCAAGTAAAGGAGAGTAATTCTGAAGACAGGATAACTGGGTGGAAGCATGTTAGACAGTTTTAAGGAAAGATTTCCTAGGGGCACTGGGGAGTCATGGAGTTAAAGCTGCCCAGCAAAGTAATCTAGCATCTCCCATGACAGGCTTGCCTTAGGGTCTCTGTCCTGTTCAGTCACTGCCTGGGGGCAGCTTGTGTGAGGATGACCTTGACTCAAATGCTGGACTTCTGAGAACGGCAGCTGGGCCTCAGTCATTCCCACTCCTCATAGTCAGGGATCTTGGAGGCCATTCTCATGACTATACTATTACGCATACTAGTATATGAAAATGGACAAGTTGTGAATTACATGACAAATAATTTATTTTTGTACAATTTATATATTTGTATCTGTAGGTTTGTTTTTGTTTTTTGTTGTTGTTGTTTTTTTTCCCCTTTTCTCTTAATCAGGCCCAGTTTGTTCAACTGAGAAGTTGGCTCTTTGACACATGGTGGCAGGATTGGGCTCAAAATGAAAACATCATAACCAACTAGAAATTAGGGACAATATAGAGATTTTACTTCTTCATGTCTGGTTCGTGCTAATACCACCTGAGCTCATCCTTCTATTTTAACCCTTCAATATATCTTAAATCCATTCACTTGTATTTTCATTTCTTTGATCCTAGTCTGAGGCACCATTACTTACCATCCAGGCCACTCAGAGTCACCTTGCTTCCTCTTTCATTTCTCTAGTCTCAGTGATCTTTTAAAAATAGAAGTGTGTGCTCTTGCCAACCTCCTGCTTAGAATCTTTCATGCCTGTTCACTTCTCCTATGATAAAGATCAATTCTTAACATGATCTCCAAGGTCCTATATAGTCTTACTCAGTGCTGTGCTGGTGTTTAACAATGGATCTTAAGGGTGCAAGGGGATCCTGATTTGAACAGTTTGCCAGTTTTCAGAGTGTAAACATCCATGAGGGTCAATTTCATCGACTGTGAGGCTAGAAAGAAATGTTCAGTAACACATCGTTGCCAAGTGTTTCCACCATGCCAACAGAATAGATATATATAAGCTCGGGAATACAAATAATAGTAAAATGTAGTGAAATCATTACAAATGATTAAGAATAATTAGAAATAGTGTGGTGAAGGCCTGCGGAGGGGGTGGGAGCGTGGCAGAAGGGATCAATGGGGGACAACTGTAATACTTTCAACAATAAAGATACATTTAGAAAAGCATAATCTGAAAACTTTTATTTTTAATGTAATTTATTTAACAAGTTTATATACCTACCTTTGTTTTCAATAATGATCATTTAATAGATGGCTCACAAAATTTCTAAGAATATAACAACTGGCCTATTTAGCTCATATAAGCCAGCAACATCTCTGTCTTTCACTCCTAAATAGCTCCATAGGCTTAACTCTGATAAGTTTCCCTTTTCCTTTCTGTTCTCTAACCTCTCTGGTCTTCTTTTGGGCCAGTGGTTCTCAACCTTTCTAATGCCGCGACCCTTTATACAGTCCCTCATGTTGTGGTGACCCCCAACCATAAAATTATTTTCGTTGCTACTTCATAACTGTAATTTTGCTACTGTTATGAATCATAATGTAAATATCTGATATGCAGGATGTATTTTCATTGTTACAAATTGAACATAAAGCATAGTGATTAATCACAAAAACAGCATGTAATTATATATGTGTTTTCTGATGGTCTTAGGCAACCCCTGTGAAAGGGTCATTCGACCCCCAAAGGGGTCGGCGACCCACAGGTTGAGAACCGCTGTTTTAGACTCTCATAGTTGCCAGGCTGCTTCCTGCCACAGGAATTTGCAGATACTTATTTTTCTTCTGAAATGTTGACCTCTCCTCTTTGTCTTATTACCTCCTACTCATTTTAAAAATCTTAGCTCAGTAGTCACTCATGAAGTAAACCTTCATCCTACTGAAATTTTCCTTATGGGTTAAGTTAATTTATTAAATATTCACAGGGAATCATATTTGATTCTAAGCATTCACATATTTTTTTTTATTGTAGGTTCATAGTAGTATGAGTATTGGAATAATGTTTTCTCTCTAGACTATAATCTCAGTGAGATCAGGGACCTTGTTTATTTTTACTATGGCATTCTAAAGGCCTAATGTAGTGAATGGCACTCAACTGGGGTTCAACAAATACTTAAGTAATTGTCTGGAGAGTTATTCTCCTTTTTTTTTAAACCTCACCGAGGACATGCTTGGTAGAAGAAGGGAGGGAAGGAAGGAAGGAGAGAAAGAGAGAGGGAGAAACACGTGCTCCAGCCGGGGACTGAACCCTCAACCTGGGTATGTGGCCCAATCAGGAATTGAACCTGCAACTCTTAGGTACAGAGAATAACAATCAACCAACTGAGCTACTCTGGTTGGGTGAGGGTTATTTATTTAATTCAAGTATGAGCAAAACAAATTCTTACTTTTTTTTTTTATTTGTGAAGGTGGTGTTACTTTTAAAAATTGCTCAATTATTCTATAATTTAAAAAGGTGTGTGGGGGGGGGGCGGGGGGAGGGGAGAGGAGTTTAGCCAT